>NW_027149945.1:0-235961 GCF_031143425.1 Pleurodeles waltl | reverse complement strand
TCCATCCAGGGGGAAAACCTGGAATCTTACCCGACTTGGAGCTCCGTAGCCCTGGGTAGAAGGAGTGACTTTGCCCCCTTGGAGCTGAAACACTCATAATGTGTAAAACAGCTGCCTAAAGTTACAAATGGGCCCAGGGACATTGCAGGCCCAGTACTGACACTGTGAGGGTGCTTGTGTACCTCTTTGAATCACATAAAGTGTTCTTTTGTTCACATCCATCCAGGGGGAAAACCTGGAATCTTACCCGAATTGGAGCTCCGTAGCCCTGGGTAGAAGGAGTGACTTTGCCCCCTTGGAGCTGAAACACTCATAATGTGTAAAACAGCTGTCTGGAGGTTATAAATGGGCCAGAGACACAATAGGCCTGGTTCTGGCACTGTGAAGGTGCTTGTGTACCTTTTTGGACCACGTAAAGTGTTCTTTTGTTCACATCCATCCAGGGGGAAAACCTGGAATCTTACCCGACTTGGAGCTCCGTAGCCCTGGGTAGAAGGAGTGACTTTGCCCCCTTGGAGCTGAAACACTCATAATGTGTAAAACAGCTGCCTGAAGTTACAAATGGGCCCAGGGACATTGTAGGCCCAGTACTGACACTATGAAGGTGCTTTTGTACCTTTTTGAATCACGTAAAGTGTTCTTTTGTTCACATCCTTCCAGGGGGAAAACCTGGAATCTTACACGAATTGGAGCTCCGTATCCCTGGGTAGAAGGAGTGACTTTGCCCCCTTGGAGCTGAAACACTCATAATGTGGAATACATGACTAAAACAAGTGCCTGGAGGTTATAAATGGGCCAGGGACACTGTAGGCCCGGTTCTGACACTGTGAAGGTGTTTGTGTACCTTTTTGGACCACGTAAAGTGTTCTTTTGTTCACATCCATCCAGGGGTAAAACCTGGAATCTTACCCTACTTGGAGCTCCGTAGCCCTGGGTAGAAGGAGTGACTTTGCCCCCTTGGAGCTGAAACACTCATAATGTGTAAAACAGCTGCCTGGAGGTTACAAATGGGCCCAGGGACATTGCAGGCCCAGTACTGACACTGTGAGGGTGCATGTGTACCTCCTTGAATCACGTAAAGTGTTCTTTTGTTCAAATCCATCCAGGGGGAAAACCTGGAATCTTACCCGAATTGGAGCTCCGTAGCCCTGGGTAGAAGGAGTGACTTTGCCCCCTTGGAGCTGAAACACTCATAATGTGTAAAACAGCTGCCTGGAGGATACAAATGGGCCCAGGGACATTGCAGGCCCAGTACTGACACTGTGAGGGTGCTTGTGTACCTCTTTGAATCACATAAAGTGTTCTTTTGTTCACATCCATCCAGGGGGAAAACCTGGAATCTTACCCGAATTGGAGCTCCGTATCCCTGGGTAGAAGGAGTGACTTTGCCCCCTTGGAGCTGAAACACTCATAATGTGTAAAACAGCTGCCTGGAGGTTACAAATGGGCCAGGGACACTGTAGGCCCGTTTCTGACACTGTGAAGGTGCTTTTGTACCTCTTTGAATCACTTAAAGTGTTCTTTTTTTTCCACTTCCATCCAGGGGGGAAACCTGGAATCTTACCCTACTTGGAGCACCGTAGCCCTGGGTAGAAGGAGTGACTTTGCCCCCTTGGAGCTGAAACACTCATAATGTGTAAAACAGCAGCCTGGAGGTTACAAATGGGCCCAGGGACATTGTAGGCCCAGTACTGACACTGTGAAGGTGCTTTTGTACCTTTTTGAATCACGTAAAGTGTTCTTTTGTTCACATCCATCCAGGGGGAAAACCTGGAATCTTACCCGAATTGGAGCTCCGTAGCCCTGGGTATAAGGAGTGACTTTGCCCCCTTGGAGCTGAAACACTCATAATGTGTAAAACAGCTGTCTGGAGGTTATAAATGGGCCAGAGACACCGTAGGCCTGGTTCTGGCACTGTGAAGGTACTTGTGTACCTTTTTGGACCACGTAAAGTGTTCTTTTGTTCACATCCTTCCAGGGGGAAAACCTGGAATCTTACCCGACTTGGAGCTCCGTAGGCCTGGGTAGAAGGAGTGACTTTACCCCCTTGGAGCTGAAACACTCATAATGTGTAAAACAGCTGCCTGAAGTTACAAATGGGCCCAGGGACATTGTAGGACCAGTACTGACACTGTGAGGGTGCTTGTGTACCTCTTTGAATCACATAAAGTGTTCTTTTGTTCACATCCATCCAGGGGGAAAACCTGGAATCTTACCCGAATTGGAGCTCCGTATCCCTGGGTAGAAGGAGTGACTTTGCCCCCTTGGAGCTGAAACAGTCATAATGAGTAAAACAGCTGCCTGGAGGTTACAAATGGGCCCAGGGACATTGTAGGCCCAGTACTGACACTATGAAGGTGCTTTTGTACCTTTTTGAATCACGTAAAGTGTTCTTTTGTTCACATCCTTCCAGGGGGAAAACCTGGAATCTTACCCTACTTGGAGCTCCGTAGCCCTGGGTAGAAGGAGTGACTTTGCCCCCTTGGAGCTGAAACACTCATAATGTGGAATACATGACTAAAACAAGTGCCTGGAGGTTATAAATGGGCCAGGGACACTGTAGGCCCGGTTCTGACACTGTGAAGGTGCTTGTGTACCTTTTTGGACCACGTAAAGTGTTCTTTTGTTCACATCCATCCAGGGGTAAAACCTGGAATCTTACCCTACTTGGAGCTCCGTAGCCCTGGGTAGAAGGAGTGACTTTGCCCCCTTGGAGCTGAAACACTCATAATGTGTAAAACAGCTCCCTGGAGGTTACAAATGGGCACAGGGACATTGCAGGCCCGTTTCTGACACTGTGAAGGTGTTTTTGAACCTCTTTGAATCACTTAAAGTGTTCTTTTTTTTCCACTTCCATCCAGGGGGGAAACCTGGAATCTTACTCTACTTGGAGCACCGTAGCCCTGGGTAGAAGGAGTGACTTTGCCCCCTTGGAGCTGAAACACTCATAATGTGTAAAACAGCTCCCTGGAGGTTACAAATGGGCACAGGGACATTGCAGGCCCAGTACTGACACTGTGAGGGTGCCTGTGTACCTCTTTGAATCACATAAAGTGTTCTTTTGTTCACATCCATCCAGGGGGAAAACCAGGAATCTTACCCGAATTGGAGCTCCGTAGCCCTGGGTAGAAGGAGTGACTCTGCCCCTTGGAGCTGAAGATGTAAACATGTACACATATTCTCGACTATTAAGCCCCCACAGGGTGGGGCTTACAGACAGACCCATGTAGGGAACAAAAAGTCGAGTTATCCCGGCCGGCCGGCAGTCCGGCCATCTGGTCGGCCACTTGTGCAACCAGATGGCTCAGCGTGATGTGCGACCAGATGGCCGGACAGCCAGCCAGCCGGGCTAACTCAATCTTTTGTTCCCTAGAGGCCTGTAAGCCCCCACCCTGTGGGGGCTTAATAGTCGAGAATACGGGAAAGCGTAAAGAAATTGGGTATAGGCCTGGAGAGCGGCCCAACCCGGCAGGGAAAATGTAATAAAATGGTGTCGCATACACACAGCTCTGTTATGATCCAGTGGGCGGCCCTCAGAAGGGCCTTTAGGTTGTCTTTTTTGTACGTTCTCGGCGAGTAGCGTTTAACCGCCAAATCCGTAGAGAGTACGTCCCTGGCGCTTCAGGGCGTAGACCACATCCATGGCGGTGACGGTCTTTCTCTTGGCGTGCTCGGTATAGGTGACGGCGTCCCGGATGACGTTCTCCAGGAAAACCTTCAGCACACCGCGGGTCTCCTCGTAGATGAGGCCGGAGATGCGCTTGACACCGCCGCGGCGAGCCAGGCGGCGAATGGCGGGCTTGGTGATGCCCTGGATGTTGTCGCGGAGCACCTTCCTGTGCCTCTTGGCACCGCCTTTGCCGAGCCCCTTTCCTCCTTTGCCGCGTCCAGACATGCTCTCTTCTCGGTCGAAGCAGAAATAAAAGCAGCAGCCCGAAAACGGCTGCTTATATAGAGCAGCCGGCGGACCGGCGAGGGAGCCTCTCACATCACGTGACAGGGCGGGAGAGCCGGTGCCCGGCCCACCCTCTGCAGAGAGCGGGCCCCGAGCGGCCGCCGCCGTTTGAAAAAGAGCGGGCTCCCAGCCGCCTCTTTGTCCTGGGCTCGCCTGCGGGCGGGCGGGCTCTGCAGCTTCTGCTCTTCCCTCCTTACACGTCACCGGTGTTCAGGCCACACAAACGGAACAGTGAATAGCACGCCAGCCCCTCGCTGGTTGTTCCGGCCTGAAGTAACCCTAACCCTGGGTCCCCCTCCGACCGCTCTGTTATGTCTCAATGGGGCCAGCGTACCGAAGGCCTCCCCGGCGCTATCGCGCTGCGTGCGTGCAGCAACAACATACACACGTTCACATCCCGCGCCCGGTAGCGGCATGTCCGCAAACTGAGAAATATAGATGTATAAAAATAAATAAAAAGTATGGACCGCAAGGTAGCCTTTGCGGCTGTGTTAACATTATTAACGTGTATCGCTGAAGGGTTGGACACGCCGCCCGGTGAAGCGAAGGTGCGAGCGCTGAATTTAAAGAAGCCGGCAAAAGTGATTCTTAGAAGGGATAAGCTCTTTGATGGAATCTGTTTGCGGCTCTGAAAAGAGCCCTTGTGTTTATAATGTATTTATAAGGTGGTTTGTAAGTGAGGCTGCGGCGCTTCACTTGCTTGCTTTGCCCCCAGCCTTGTGGCTCTCGGTTTTCTTGGGCAGCAGCACGGCCTGGATGTTTGGCAGAACGCCTCCCTGGGCGATGGTAACTCTGCCCAGCAGCTTGTTGAGCTCCTCGTCGTTGCGGATGGCGAGCTGGAGGTGCCTGGGGATGATGCGGGTCTTCTTGTTGTCCCGGGCCGCGTTGCCAGCCAGCTCGAGGATCTCGGCCGTCAGGTACTCCAGAACTGCAGCCAGATAGACAGGGGCACCGGCGCCGACCCGCTCGGCGTAGCTTCCCTTTCGGAGCAGCCTGTGCACACGGCCCACAGGGAACTGGAGTCCAGCTCTGGAAGAGCGTGTCTTGGCTTTAGCGCGGGCCTTGCCTCCTTGCTTTCCGCGTCCAGACATGGCGAGCAGCTGCTGTAGGTTCTCACGATCGGAAGACAGAGAGACTATTCCTGCGTGCTCCGGACCCCGGTGATATAAAGACTTCGGGTTGTCTCTGATTGGTTGACCGCTAGGCTCTGAGGCCCAGATTGGAGGAAGGAATAACCTATTCCACCAATCAGAATTACAGAAGTGAAAGGCACGTATTAAGATGAGGAAGGAGGGGATGCCGGTTGTGCCTACCAATGGGAACGAAGAATAGAACAAGCAGCTGCTTTACACGCCCAGCCTATAAGTACACCAGCCCGGGCGCCGTTTCCGCATTTCTCCTGATTCCACAGCGAGCGCCTGCCGATTGTCGATCATGCCTGAACCAGCCAAGTCCGCGCCGGCTCCCAAGAAGGGCTCCAAGAAAGCGCTGTCCAAGCCACCCAAGAAGGACGGGAAGAAGCGCAAGAGGACCAGGAAGGAGAGCTACGCTATCTACATTTACAAAGTGATGAAGCAGGTGCACCCTGACACCGGCATCTCCTCCAAGGCCATGGGCATCATGAACTCCTTCGTCAACGACATCTTTGAGCGCATCGCTGGGGAGGCTTCCCGTCTGGCTCACTACAACCAGCGGCGCACCATCACCTCCCGGGAGATCCAGACCGCCGTGCGCCTGCTGCTGCCCGGAGAGCTGGCCAAGCACGCCGTGTCTGAAGGCACCAAGGCTGTCACCAAGTACACAAGCGCCAAGTAAGGCGTCGAGGGACATCTCTAATTAACACAACGGCTCTTCTAAGGGCCAACACTTTTTCCTCTAAGAGCTGCTGTGCGGATATTATCGATGAAGAGGTACCCTTAACGTGTCTTATGAATTAAGCGTAGTGTCGTGCGCATTAGGTTCCGCTCTGACGGGGCCTGCAGCAGTGCAAGGGACGGTAGAGCAGAGCGCCCTTCCTCATAAAACGTCTATGTGAACAGGCTTTGTTGGGGATAAAGTGTCACTAAGCGCTGTAATGTAACGGCGTTTGACCCACACGGAAGGTACCGCTATTGCTTTCCACGTTAGGGGAGAAGTGTGTAAAGTGTGCATGGGGCACGTTCTGTTCGTACTTTAAAACCAAGGGAGACGAGAGTGGCTACAAGTCACCCCCGAGCAGGCGCTCCCTCTACTGAAGCCGGACAAGATTACAGGGGGTTTAAAAGTAGCACAGACACCACACAGTCCTGGCTTGCGAGGTGCCGGTCACTGCACAACCCGTTTGCCTAACAAAGCACTTTATTATATGAAAAGGAGGTGCTCTGCTTTCCGGGTGCCGGTATGAGTTACTGAGTACTGGTGCCTACCGACACCTTCCTTTCGCCCACGCCTCCCCCCCCACGTGTACAACACACTGATATGAACAGCTCCTACGTGACATGGTGATGGCTCTTAGAAGAGCCCTTGTGGTGTATGGTGTTTCTTAGGGTTGATCCTTAGGCCCTCTCGCCGCGGATACGACGGGCCAGCTGAATGTCCTTGGGCATGATGGTGACCCTCTTGGCGTGGATGGCGCACAAGTTGGTGTCCTCAAAGAGCCCGACCAGGTAGGCCTCGCTGGCCTCCTGCAGGGCCATGACGGCCGAGCTCTGGAAGCGCAGGTCGGTCTTGAAGTCCTGCGCAATCTCCCGCACCAGGCGCTGGAAGGGCAGCTTGCGGATGAGCAGCTCGGTGGACTTCTGGTAGCGGCGGATCTCGCGGAGAGCCACGGTCCCGGGCCTGTAGCGGTGAGGCTTCTTGACTCCTCCGGTGGCAGGCGCGCTCTTGCGGGCAGCCTTGGTGGCCAGCTGCTTGCGAGGCGCTTTCCCTCCGGTGGACTTGCGGGCGGTCTGCTTGGTGCGGGCCATGGCGAAGACGGAACTTTCTCTGCGCGACGTGCGAGATAGAATGGGGTCTCCGCCGCACAGAGGCCTATTTATACACTGGGAGACGGAGGGCTGCTCTGATTGGTTGAAGCCTCGGGCCATTGTTTGAAAATAGCCCGCGGTGTGCAAGGATTGGTTACTCACTGAAGAGGCGGCTTGTGGCTGACTATAGCCAATGAAATGTGGTCAAAATGGAAAGCAGCCCACCGATTGGTTGATGTACCGCCGAGCCGAAAAGCCCGCGTTTTGGGCAGCTCTTCTCCCCCTTGTCCACCCGGCTAGCTGTCGTCACACCAGTCACCCCCTCCCCGTCTCGGTCACCTGTGGGGGGACAAGCCCACGATGTTATAGCCCCTGTGGTTACCCTGGAACACGTAGTTACCTCCTACTGATTTAACGCGCACACTCGTCTGCTTCAAGCAGACACTATTTCCAGTCCCCCACGGACAGTGTATGTGGCGAAACACACACGTAAAGACACGAATGTCTTATCAACCGAGGTCTAATACCTCCTACAAATATAGTTAGTCTTAAAACTATAAAGGAGTAATAATAACCTTCGTTCGACCATATGCCCAAGATCACACACGGCGCTCGAGCGCGGAAAGGCGCGCTGGGATTTCACTGTGCCGTTTATAGTTGGGGAGCGGGGCACGGGCTGTGCAGAGCTGGGGGGTGAACAGGCTCTCTTCTAGACTGGGTAGATGGCTCTTAAAAGAGCCCTTGTGTTTGCAGTGTCTGGCAGGAAGCCCTTACTTCTTCTTGGGCGCTGCCTTTTTGGGCTTGGCTGCTTTGGGTTTGGCCGCCTTGGGTTTCACTACCATGGCTGGACTTTTCTTGGCTACTTTGGGCTTGACCGCCTTTGCTTTCGCTGGACTCTTGGCAGCCTTCTTGGCTGGGGCAGCTTTGGGCTTCTTGGGGCTCTTTGCTGCCGCCGGCTTCTTGACCTTCTTCGGGCTCTTCTTCACCCCCGCGGGGGCCTTTTTGGGCTTCTTGGCGGCAGGGGCAGCTTTCTTGGCTGCTGGTTTCTTGGTCTTGGCCGCAGCCTTCTTGGCCGCCTTCTTGCCCTCCAGCTGCTTCTTGTTCACCTTGAAGGAGCCGGAGGCGCCGGTGCCCTTCAGCTGGGCCAGGGCGCCCTTGCTGACCAGGCTCTTGAGGGCGGCCTTAACGCGGCTCTTGTTCTTGTCCACATCGTAGCCGTCGGCGCTCAGAACCTTCTTCAGGGCCGCCAGGGAGACTCCCTTCCTCTCGGCAGAGGCGGTGACCGCCTTCAGGATGAGCTCGGAGACGCTGGGTCCCGAAGGCTTCTTGGCCTTAGAAGTCCCCGCTGCCTTCTTCGGCTTCTTCTTGGGGGCTACTTCAGCGGGAGGGGCCGCGGCAGCTGGAGCGGTTTCAGCCATGGTACAGCGAGTCTAGGCACTAGCACAGATCAGAAATGTTCCTCCCGCCGGAGCTCCGTGCATATATAGGGAGGAGCCACCTTCTGATTGGTCCCCAGAAGAGGAGGCTGTTCGCGGCACACTCGGCTCTCTGCTCCGAGCTGGCTTTTGTGTTTCCTCTCATCAGATTATCTATGTTTTAAAACAGTAAAAGTTTAAACTGGGCTTTCATTTATACATTAAAAGAAGCCCAACTTCATCCCTTTCCTATGCGTGCACTCCTTTCGTTTCAACGCGTTGCCACCGGCTTTCAGTCAGCTGGTAGACTCGACACTCTTCCGATGGCTGATGCGTTTGTGTCAGAAAACTTTGTCCCCAAGCCCATTTTCACATACACAGTCTTAAGGTTTGTAGTCAGAAAAGATAGCATATCAATCGGAGCGTGCTTCTGTACCGAATGACTCGTGGGGCACCATAATGGGCTTCTTGGCACCCGTGAAGCAACGTTTTATAAAGTGCAGAAATAACACAAGCCTTCGTGTGCCCAGCGAGAGGGCACAACAATGTGAGTGAACACTGGCGTCTGGGCCTGAAGTTCTCATCATGTCTGCGTTTTCATAAACTTTATGGTGCACAACATGGGATCTGGGTTGGATTTTAATCAATCAGTTGTTCACAATCTTGGTTCAAGACTCACATCTTTAACGAATTGAATTGGTTCCGATAGGCTCAAACACTGGCAAAGTACATTCCCTGCCAAGTGCTTAGCTACAGGAGACAGACGCAGCCTAAAGATCATATCTACACGGTGGCACAATGAAGGAAGCCTCATCATGCCACCAACGTCACTATAACAGGACCCAGGAGGATAGAAACGGGCCAAACTCACTGAATGCACACATCTGATACTGTGAAGGTGTTTGCCCACCTTATTGAACCATGTAAAGTATTCTTTTGTTCACCTGCATACAAGGGGGGGGGCAAACCTGGAATCTTACCCGACTTGGAGCTCCGTAGCCCTGGGTAGAAGGAGTGACTTGGCCCCCTTGGAGCTGAAACACTCATAATGTGTAAAACAGCTGCCTGGAGGTAACAAATGGGCCCAGGGACATTGCAGGCCCAGTACTGACACTGTGAGGGTGCTTGTGTACCGCTTTGAACCACGTAAAGTGTTCTTTTTTTTCCACTTCCATCCAGGGGGGAAACCTGGAATCTTCCCCTACTTGGAGCCCCGTAGCCCTGGGTAGAAGGAGTGACTTTGCCCCCTTGGAGCTGAAACACTCATAATGTGTAAAACAGCTGCCTGGAGGTTACAAATGGGCCCAGGGACATTGTAGGCCCAGTACTGACACTGTGAAGGTGCTTTTGTACCTTTTTGAATCACGTAAAGTGTTCTTTTGTTCACATCCATCCAGGGGGAAAACCTGGAATCTTACCCGAATTGGAGCTCCTTAGCCCTGGGTAGAAGGAGTGACTTTGCCCCCTTGGAGCTGAAACACTCATAATGTGTAAAACAGCTGCCTGGAGGTTACAAATGGGCCCAGGGACATTGCAGGCCCAGTACTGACACTGTGAGAGTGCTTGTGTACCGTTTTGAACCACGTAAAGTGTTCTTTTTTTTTTTCACTTCCATCCAGGGGGAAAACCTGGAATCTTACCCTACTTGGAGCTCCGTAGCCCTGGGTAGAAGGAGTGACTTTGCCCCCTTGGAGCTGAAACACTCATAATGTGTAAAACAGCTGCCTGGAGGTCACAAATGGGCCCAGGGACATTGCAGGCCCAGTACTGACACTGTGAGGGTGCTTGTGTACCTCTTTGAATCACATAAAGTGTTCTTTTGTTCACATCCATCCAGGGGGAAAACCTGGAATCTTACCCGACTTGGAGCTCCGTAGCCCTGGGTAGAAGGAGTGACTTTGCCCCCTTGGAGCTGAAACACTCATAATGTGTAAAACAGCTGTCTGGAGGTTATAAATGGGCCAGAGACACCGTAGGCCTGGTTCTGGCACTGTGAAGGTGCTTGTGTACCTTTTTGGACCACGTAAAGTGTTCTTTTGTTCACATCCATCCAGGGGGAAAACCTGGAATCTTACCCGACTTGGAGCTCCGTAGCCCTGGTTAGAAGGAGTGACTTTGCGCCCTTGGAGCTGAAACACTCATAATGTGTAAAACAGCTGCCTGAAGTTACAAATGGGCCCAGGGACATTGCAGGCCCAGTACTGACACTGTGAGGGTGCTTGTGTACCTCTTTGAATCACATAAAGTGTTCTTTTGTTCACATCCATCCAGGGGGAAAACCTGGAATCTTACCCGAATTGGAGCTCCGTAGCCCTGGGTATAAGGAGTGAATTTGCCCCCTTGGAGCTGAAACACTCATAATGTGTAAAACAGCTGTCTGGAGGTTATAAATGGGCCAGAGACACCGTAGGCCTGGTTCTGGCACTGTGAAGGTACTTGTGTACCTTTTTGGACCACGTAAAGTGTTCTTTTGTTCACATCCTTCCAGGGGGAAAACCTGGAATCTTACCCGACTTGGAGCTCCGTAGGCCTGGGTAGAAGGAGTGACATTGCCCCCTTGGAGCTGAAACACTCATAATGTGTAAAACAGCTGCCTGAAGTTACAAATGGGCCCAGGGACATTGAAGGACCAGTACTGACACTGTGAGGGTGCCTGTGTACCTCTTTGAATCACATAAAGTGTTCTTTTGTTCACATCCATCCAGGGGGAAAACCTGGAATCTTACCCGACTTGGAGCTCCGTAGCCCTGGGTAGAAGGAGTGACTTTGCCCCCTTGGAGCTGAAACACTCATAATGTGTAAAACAGCTGCCTGGAGGTTACAAATGGGCCCAGGGACATTGCAGTCCCAGTACTGACACTGTGAGGGTGCATGTGTACCTCTTTGAATCACGTAAAGTGTTCTTTTTTTACCACTTCCATCCAGGGGGAAAACCTGGAATCTCACCCTACTTGGAGCTCCGTAGCCCTGGGTAGAAGGAGTGACTTTGCCACCTTGGAACTGAAACACTCATAATGTCGAAAACATGACTAAAACAGCTGCCTGGAGGTTTTAAATGGGCCAGGGACATTGTAGGCCCAGTTCTGACACTGTGAGGGTGCTTGTGTACCTCTTTGAATCACATAAAGTGTTCTTTTGTTCACATCCATCCAGGGGGAAAACCTGGAATCTTACCCGAATTGGAGCTCCGTAGCCCTGGGTAGAAGGAGTGACTTTGCCCCCTTGGAGCTGAAACACTCATAATGTGTAAAACAGCTTCCTGGAGGTTACAAATGGGCCAGGGACATTGTAGGCCCGTTTCTGACACTGTGAAGGTGTTTTTGAACCTCTTTGAATCACTTAAAGTGTTCTTTTTTTTCCACTTCCATCCAGGGGGGAAACCTGGAATCTTACTCTACTTGGAGCACCGTAGCCCTGGGTAGAAGGAGTGACTTTGCCCCCTTGGAGCTGAAAAACTCATAATGTGTAAAACAGCTGCCTGGAGGTTACAAATGGGCCCAGGGACATTGCAGGCCCAGTACTGACACTGTGAGGGTGCTTGTGTACCTCTTTGAATCACATAAAGTGTTCTTTTGTTCACATCCATCCAGGGGGAAAACCTGGAATCTTACCCGAATTGGAGCTCCGTAGCCCTGGGTAGAAGGAGTGACTTTGCCCCCTTGGAGCTGAAACACTCATAATGTGTAAAACAGCTGTCTGGAGGTTATAAATGGGCCAGAGACACAATAGGCCTGGTTCTGCCACTGTGAAGGTGCTTGTGTACCTTTTTGGACCACGTAAAGTGTTCTTTTGTTCACATCCATCCAGGGGGAAAACCTGGAATCTTACCCGACTTGGAGCTCCGTAGCCCTGGGTAGAAGGAGTGACTTTGCCCCCTTGGAGCTGAAACACTCATAATGTGTAAAACAGCTGCCTAAAGTTACAAATGGGCCCAGGGACATTGCAGGCCCAGTACTGACACTGTGAGGGTGCTTGTGTACCTCTTTGAATCACATAAAGTGTTCTTTTGTTCACATCCATCCAGGGGGAAAACCTGGAATCTTACCCGAATTGGAGCTCCGTAGCCCTGGGTAGAAGGAGTGACTTTGCCCCCTTGGAGCTGAAACACTCATAATGTGTAAAACAGCTGTCTGGAGGTTATAAATGGGCCAGAGACACAATAGGCCTGGTTCTGGCACTGTGAAGGTGCTTGTGTACCTTTTGGACCACGTAAAGTGTTCTTTTGTTCACATCCATCCAGGGGGAAAACCTGGAATCTTACCCGACTTGGAGCTCCGTAGCCCTGGGTAGAAGGAGTGACTTTGCCCCCTTGGAGCTGAAACACTCATAATGTGTAAAACAGCTGCCTGAAGTTACAAATGGGCCCAGGGACATTGTAGGCCCAGTACTGACACTATGAAGGTGCTTTTGTACCTTTTTGAATCACGTAAAGTGTTCTTTTGTTCACATCCTTCCAGGGGGAAAACCTGGAATCTTACACGAATTGGAGCTCCGTATCCCTGGGTAGAAGGAGTGACTTTGCCCCCTTGGAGCTGAAACACTCATAATGTGGAATACATGACTAAAACAAGTGCCTGGAGGTTATAAATGGGCCAGGGACACTGTAGGCCCGGTTCTGACACTGTGAAGGTGTTTGTGTACCTTTTTGGACCACGTAAAGTGTTCTTTTGTTCACATCCATCCAGGGGTAAAACCTGGAATCTTACCCTACTTGGAGCTCCGTAGCCCTGGGTAGAAGGAGTGACTTTGCCCCCTTGGAGCTGAAACACTCATAATGTGTAAAACAGCTGCCTGGAGGTTACAAATGGGCCCAGGGACATTGCAGGCCCAGTACTGACACTGTGAGGGTGCATGTGTACCTCCTTGAATCACGTAAAGTGTTCTTTTGTTCAAATCCATCCAGGGGGAAAACCTGGAATCTTACCCGAATTGGAGCTCCGTAGCCCTGGGTAGAAGGAGTGACTTTGCCCCCTTGGAGCTGAAACACTCATAATGTGTAAAACAGCTGCCTGGAGGATACAAATGGGCCCAGGGACATTGCAGGCCCAGTACTGACACTGTGAGGGTGCTTGTGTACCTCTTTGAATCACATAAAGTGTTCTTTTGTTCACATCCATCCAGGGGGAAAACCTGGAATCTTACCCGAATTGGAGCTCCGTATCCCTGGGTAGAAGGAGTGACTTTGCCCCCTTGGAGCTGAAACACTCATAATGTGTAAAACAGCTGCCTGGAGGTTACAAATGGGCCAGGGACACTGTAGGCCCGTTTCTGACACTGTGAAGGTGCTTTTGTACCTCTTTGAATCACTTAAAGTGTTCTTTTTTTTCCACTTCCATCCAGGGGGGAAACCTGGAATCTTACTCTACTTGGAGCACCGTAGCCCTGGGTAGAAGGAGTGACTTTGCCCCCTTGGAGCTGAAACACTCATAATGTGTAAAACAGCTCCCTGGAGGTTACAAATGGGCACAGGGACATTGCAGGCCCAGTACTGACACTGTGAGGGTGCCTGTGTACCTCTTTGAATCACATAAAGTGTTCTTTTGTTCACATCCATCCAGGGGGAAAACCAGGAATCTTACCCGAATTGGAGCTCCGTAGCCCTGGGTAGAAGGAGTGACTCTGCCCCTTGGAGCTGAAGATGTAAACATGTACACATATTCTCGACTATTAAGCCCCCACAGGGTGGGGCTTACAGACAGACCCATGTAGGGAACAAAAAGTCGAGTTATCCCGGCCGGCCGGCAGTCCGGCCATCTGGTCGGCCACTTGTGCAACCAGATGGCTCAGCGTGATGTGCGACCAGATGGCCGGACAGCCAGCCAGCCGGGCTAACTCAATCTTTTGTTCCCTAGAGGCCTGTAAGCCCCCACCCTGTGGGGGCTTAATAGTCGAGAATACGGGAAAGCGTAAAGAAATTGGGTATAGGCCTGGAGAGCGGCCCAACCCGGCAGGGAAAATGTAATAAAATGGTGTCGCATACACACAGCTCTGTTATGATCCAGTGGGCGGCCCTCAGAAGGGCCTTTAGGTTGTCTTTTTTGTACGTTCTCGGCGAGTAGCGTTTAACCGCCAAATCCGTAGAGAGTACGTCCCTGGCGCTTCAGGGCGTAGACCACATCCATGGCGGTGACGGTCTTTCTCTTGGCGTGCTCGGTATAGGTGACGGCGTCCCGGATGACGTTCTCCAGGAAAACCTTCAGCACACCGCGGGTCTCCTCGTAGATGAGGCCGGAGATGCGCTTGACACCGCCGCGGCGAGCCAGGCGGCGAATGGCGGGCTTGGTGATGCCCTGGATGTTGTCGCGGAGCACCTTCCTGTGCCTCTTGGCACCGCCTTTGCCGAGCCCCTTTCCTCCTTTGCCGCGTCCAGACATGCTCTCTTCTCGGTCGAAGCAGAAATAAAAGCAGCAGCCCGAAAACGGCTGCTTATATAGAGCAGCCGGCGGACCGGCGAGGGAGCCTCTCACATCACGTGACAGGGCGGGAGAGCCGGTGCCCGGCCCACCCTCTGCAGAGAGCGGGCCCCGAGCGGCCGCCGCCGTTTGAAAAAGAGCGGGCTCCCAGCCGCCTCTTTGTCCTGGGCTCGCCTGCGGGCGGGCGGGCTCTGCAGCTTCTGCTCTTCCCTCCTTACACGTCACCGGTGTTCAGGCCACACAAACGGAACAGTGAATAGCACGCCAGCCCCTCGCTGGTTGTTCCGGCCTGAAGTAACCCTAACCCTGGGTCCCCCTCCGACCGCTCTGTTATGTCTCAATGGGGCCAGCGTACCGAAGGCCTCCCCGGCGCTATCGCGCTGCGTGCGTGCAGCAACAACATACACACGTTCACATCCCGCGCCCGGTAGCGGCATGTCCGCAAACTGAGAAATATAGATGTATAAAAATAAATAAAAAGTATGGACCGCAAGGTAGCCTTTGCGGCTGTGTTAACATTATTAACGTGTATCGCTGAAGGGTTGGACACGCCGCCCGGTGAAGCGAAGGTGCGAGCGCTGAATTTAAAGAAGCCGGCAAAAGTGATTCTTAGAAGGGATAAGCTCTTTGATGGAATCTGTTTGCGGCTCTGAAAAGAGCCCTTGTGTTTATAATGTATTTATAAGGTGGTTTGTAAGTGAGGCTGCGGCGCTTCACTTGCTTGCTTTGCCCCCAGCCTTGTGGCTCTCGGTTTTCTTGGGCAGCAGCACGGCCTGGATGTTTGGCAGAACGCCTCCCTGGGCGATGGTAACTCTGCCCAGCAGCTTGTTGAGCTCCTCGTCGTTGCGGATGGCGAGCTGGAGGTGCCTGGGGATGATGCGGGTCTTCTTGTTGTCCCGGGCCGCGTTGCCAGCCAGCTCGAGGATCTCGGCCGTCAGGTACTCCAGAACTGCAGCCAGATAGACAGGGGCACCGGCGCCGACCCGCTCGGCGTAGCTTCCCTTTCGGAGCAGCCTGTGCACACGGCCCACAGGGAACTGGAGTCCAGCTCTGGAAGAGCGTGTCTTGGCTTTAGCGCGGGCCTTGCCTCCTTGCTTTCCGCGTCCAGACATGGCGAGCAGCTGCTGTAGGTTCTCACGATCGGAAGACAGAGAGACTATTCCTGCGTGCTCCGGACCCCGGTGATATAAAGACTTCGGGTTGTCTCTGATTGGTTGACCGCTAGGCTCTGAGGCCCAGATTGGAGGAAGGAATAACCTATTCCACCAATCAGAATTACAGAAGTGAAAGGCACGTATTAAGATGAGGAAGGAGGGGATGCCGGTTGTGCCTACCAATGGGAACGAAGAATAGAACAAGCAGCTGCTTTACACGCCCAGCCTATAAGTACACCAGCCCGGGCGCCGTTTCCGCATTTCTCCTGATTCCACAGCGAGCGCCTGCCGATTGTCGATCATGCCTGAACCAGCCAAGTCCGCGCCGGCTCCCAAGAAGGGCTCCAAGAAAGCGCTGTCCAAGCCACCCAAGAAGGACGGGAAGAAGCGCAAGAGGACCAGGAAGGAGAGCTACGCTATCTACATTTACAAAGTGATGAAGCAGGTGCACCCTGACACCGGCATCTCCTCCAAGGCCATGGGCATCATGAACTCCTTCGTCAACGACATCTTTGAGCGCATCGCTGGGGAGGCTTCCCGTCTGGCTCACTACAACCAGCGGCGCACCATCACCTCCCGGGAGATCCAGACCGCCGTGCGCCTGCTGCTGCCCGGAGAGCTGGCCAAGCACGCCGTGTCTGAAGGCACCAAGGCTGTCACCAAGTACACAAGCGCCAAGTAAGGCGTCGAGGGACATCTCTAATTAACACAACGGCTCTTCTAAGGGCCAACACTTTTTCCTCTAAGAGCTGCTGTGCGGATATTATCGATGAAGAGGTACCCTTAACGTGTCTTATGAATTAAGCGTAGTGTCGTGCGCATTAGGTTCCGCTCTGACGGGGCCTGCAGCAGTGCAAGGGACGGTAGAGCAGAGCGCCCTTCCTCATAAAACGTCTATGTGAACAGGCTTTGTTGGGGATAAAGTGTCACTAAGCGCTGTAATGTAACGGCGTTTGACCCACACGGAAGGTACCGCTATTGCTTTCCACGTTAGGGGAGAAGTGTGTAAAGTGTGCATGGGGCACGTTCTGTTCGTACTTTAAAACCAAGGGAGACGAGAGTGGCTACAAGTCACCCCCGAGCAGGCGCTCCCTCTACTGAAGCCGGACAAGATTACAGGGGGTTTAAAAGTAGCACAGACACCACACAGTCCTGGCTTGCGAGGTGCCGGTCACTGCACAACCCGTTTGCCTAACAAAGCACTTTATTATATGAAAAGGAGGTGCTCTGCTTTCCGGGTGCCGGTATGAGTTACTGAGTACTGGTGCCTACCGACACCTTCCTTTCGCCCACGCCTCCCCCCCCACGTGTACAACACACTGATATGAACAGCTCCTACGTGACATGGTGATGGCTCTTAGAAGAGCCCTTGTGGTGTATGGTGTTTCTTAGGGTTGATCCTTAGGCCCTCTCGCCGCGGATACGACGGGCCAGCTGAATGTCCTTGGGCATGATGGTGACCCTCTTGGCGTGGATGGCGCACAAGTTGGTGTCCTCAAAGAGCCCGACCAGGTAGGCCTCGCTGGCCTCCTGCAGGGCCATGACGGCCGAGCTCTGGAAGCGCAGGTCGGTCTTGAAGTCCTGCGCAATCTCCCGCACCAGGCGCTGGAAGGGCAGCTTGCGGATGAGCAGCTCGGTGGACTTCTGGTAGCGGCGGATCTCGCGGAGAGCCACGGTCCCGGGCCTGTAGCGGTGAGGCTTCTTGACTCCTCCGGTGGCAGGCGCGCTCTTGCGGGCAGCCTTGGTGGCCAGCTGCTTGCGAGGCGCTTTCCCTCCGGTGGACTTGCGGGCGGTCTGCTTGGTGCGGGCCATGGCGAAGACGGAACTTTCTCTGCGCGACGTGCGAGATAGAATGGGGTCTCCGCCGCACAGAGGCCTATTTATACACTGGGAGACGGAGGGCTGCTCTGATTGGTTGAAGCCTCGGGCCATTGTTTGAAAATAGCCCGCGGTGTGCAAGGATTGGTTACTCACTGAAGAGGCGGCTTGTGGCTGACTATAGCCAATGAAATGTGGTCAAAATGGAAAGCAGCCCACCGATTGGTTGATGTACCGCCGAGCCGAAAAGCCCGCGTTTTGGGCAGCTCTTCTCCCCCTTGTCCACCCGGCTAGCTGTCGTCACACCAGTCACCCCCTCCCCGTCTCGGTCACCTGTGGGGGGACAAGCCCACGATGTTATAGCCCCTGTGGTTACCCTGGAACACGTAGTTACCTCCTACTGATTTAACGCGCACACTCGTCTGCTTCAAGCAGACACTATTTCCAGTCCCCCACGGACAGTGTATGTGGCGAAACACACACGTAAAGACACGAATGTCTTATCAACCGAGGTCTAATACCTCCTACAAATATAGTTAGTCTTAAAACTATAAAGGAGTAATAATAACCTTCGTTCGACCATATGCCCAAGATCACACACGGCGCTCGAGCGCGGAAAGGCGCGCTGGGATTTCACTGTGCCGTTTATAGTTGGGGAGCGGGGCACGGGCTGTGCAGAGCTGGGGGGTGAACAGGCTCTCTTCTAGACTGGGTAGATGGCTCTTAAAAGAGCCCTTGTGTTTGCAGTGTCTGGCAGGAAGCCCTTACTTCTTCTTGGGCGCTGCCTTTTTGGGCTTGGCTGCTTTGGGTTTGGCCGCCTTGGGTTTCACTACCATGGCTGGACTTTTCTTGGCTACTTTGGGCTTGACCGCCTTTGCTTTCGCTGGACTCTTGGCAGCCTTCTTGGCTGGGGCAGCTTTGGGCTTCTTGGGGCTCTTTGCTGCCGCCGGCTTCTTGACCTTCTTCGGGCTCTTCTTCACCCCCGCGGGGGCCTTTTTGGGCTTCTTGGCGGCAGGGGCAGCTTTCTTGGCTGCTGGTTTCTTGGTCTTGGCCGCAGCCTTCTTGGCCGCCTTCTTGCCCTCCAGCTGCTTCTTGTTCACCTTGAAGGAGCCGGAGGCGCCGGTGCCCTTCAGCTGGGCCAGGGCGCCCTTGCTGACCAGGCTCTTGAGGGCGGCCTTAACGCGGCTCTTGTTCTTGTCCACATCGTAGCCGTCGGCGCTCAGAACCTTCTTCAGGGCCGCCAGGGAGACTCCCTTCCTCTCGGCAGAGGCGGTGACCGCCTTCAGGATGAGCTCGGAGACGCTGGGTCCCGAAGGCTTCTTGGCCTTAGAAGTCCCCGCTGCCTTCTTCGGCTTCTTCTTGGGGGCTACTTCAGCGGGAGGGGCCGCGGCAGCTGGAGCGGTTTCAGCCATGGTACAGCGAGTCTAGGCACTAGCACAGATCAGAAATGTTCCTCCCGCCGGAGCTCCGTGCATATATAGGGAGGAGCCACCTTCTGATTGGTCCCCAGAAGAGGAGGCTGTTCGCGGCACACTCGGCTCTCTGCTCCGAGCTGGCTTTTGTGTTTCCTCTCATCAGATTATCTATGTTTTAAAACAGTAAAAGTTTAAACTGGGCTTTCATTTATACATTAAAAGAAGCCCAACTTCATCCCTTTCCTATGCGTGCACTCCTTTCGTTTCAACGCGTTGCCACCGGCTTTCAGTCAGCTGGTAGACTCGACACTCTTCCGATGGCTGATGCGTTTGTGTCAGAAAACTTTGTCCCCAAGCCCATTTTCACATACACAGTCTTAAGGTTTGTAGTCAGAAAAGATAGCATATCAATCGGAGCGTGCTTCTGTACCGAATGACTCGTGGGGCACCATAATGGGCTTCTTGGCACCCGTGAAGCAACGTTTTATAAAGTGCAGAAATAACACAAGCCTTCGTGTGCCCAGCGAGAGGGCACAACAATGTGAGTGAACACTGGCGTCTGGGCCTGAAGTTCTCATCATGTCTGCGTTTTCATAAACTTTATGGTGCACAACATGGGATCTGGGTTGGATTTTAATCAATCAGTTGTTCACAATCTTGGTTCAAGACTCACATCTTTAACGAATTGAATTGGTTCCGATAGGCTCAAACACTGGCAAAGTACATTCCCTGCCAAGTGCTTAGCTACAGGAGACAGACGCAGCCTAAAGATCATATCTACACGGTGGCACAATGAAGGAAGCCTCATCATGCCACCAACGTCACTATAACAGGACCCAGGAGGATAGAAACGGGCCAAACTCACTGAATGCACACATCTGATACTGTGAAGGTGTTTGCCCACCTTATTGAACCATGTAAAGTATTCTTTTGTTCACCTGCATACAAGGGGGGGGGCAAACCTGGAATCTTACCCGACTTGGAGCTCCGTAGCCCTGGGTAGAAGGAGTGACTTGGCCCCCTTGGAGCTGAAACACTCATAATGTGTAAAACAGCTGCCTGGAGGTAACAAATGGGCCCAGGGACATTGCAGGCCCAGTACTGACACTGTGAGGGTGCTTGTGTACCGCTTTGAACCACGTAAAGTGTTCTTTTTTTTCCACTTCCATCCAGGGGGGAAACCTGGAATCTTCCCCTACTTGGAGCCCCGTAGCCCTGGGTAGAAGGAGTGACTTTGCCCCCTTGGAGCTGAAACACTCATAATGTGTAAAACAGCTGCCTGGAGGTTACAAATGGGCCCAGGGACATTGTAGGCCCAGTACTGACACTGTGAAGGTGCTTTTGTACCTTTTTGAATCACGTAAAGTGTTCTTTTGTTCACATCCATCCAGGGGGAAAACCTGGAATCTTACCCGAATTGGAGCTCCTTAGCCCTGGGTAGAAGGAGTGACTTTGCCCCCTTGGAGCTGAAACACTCATAATGTGTAAAACAGCTGCCTGGAGGTTACAAATGGGCCCAGGGACATTGCAGGCCCAGTACTGACACTGTGAGAGTGCTTGTGTACCGTTTTGAACCACGTAAAGTGTTCTTTTTTTTTTTCACTTCCATCCAGGGGGAAAACCTGGAATCTTACCCTACTTGGAGCTCCGTAGCCCTGGGTAGAAGGAGTGACTTTGCCCCCTTGGAGCTGAAACACTCATAATGTGTAAAACAGCTGCCTGGAGGTCACAAATGGGCCCAGGGACATTGCAGGCCCAGTACTGACACTGTGAGGGTGCTTGTGTACCTCTTTGAATCACATAAAGTGTTCTTTTGTTCACATCCATCCAGGGGGAAAACCTGGAATCTTACCCGACTTGGAGCTCCGTAGCCCTGGGTAGAAGGAGTGACTTTGCCCCCTTGGAGCTGAAACACTCATAATGTGTAAAACAGCTGTCTGGAGGTTATAAATGGGCCAGAGACACCGTAGGCCTGGTTCTGGCACTGTGAAGGTGCTTGTGTACCTTTTTGGACCACGTAAAGTGTTCTTTTGTTCACATCCATCCAGGGGGAAAACCTGGAATCTTACCCGACTTGGAGCTCCGTAGCCCTGGTTAGAAGGAGTGACTTTGCGCCCTTGGAGCTGAAACACTCATAATGTGTAAAACAGCTGCCTGAAGTTACAAATGGGCCCAGGGACATTGCAGGCCCAGTACTGACACTGTGAGGGTGCTTGTGTACCTCTTTGAATCACATAAAGTGTTCTTTTGTTCACATCCATCCAGGGGGAAAACCTGGAATCTTACCCGAATTGGAGCTCCGTAGCCCTGGGTATAAGGAGTGAATTTGCCCCCTTGGAGCTGAAACACTCATAATGTGTAAAACAGCTGTCTGGAGGTTATAAATGGGCCAGAGACACCGTAGGCCTGGTTCTGGCACTGTGAAGGTACTTGTGTACCTTTTTGGACCACGTAAAGTGTTCTTTTGTTCACATCCTTCCAGGGGGAAAACCTGGAATCTTACCCGACTTGGAGCTCCGTAGGCCTGGGTAGAAGGAGTGACATTGCCCCCTTGGAGCTGAAACACTCATAATGTGTAAAACAGCTGCCTGAAGTTACAAATGGGCCCAGGGACATTGAAGGACCAGTACTGACACTGTGAGGGTGCCTGTGTACCTCTTTGAATCACATAAAGTGTTCTTTTGTTCACATCCATCCAGGGGGAAAACCTGGAATCTTACCCGACTTGGAGCTCCGTAGCCCTGGGTAGAAGGAGTGACTTTGCCCCCTTGGAGCTGAAACACTCATAATGTGTAAAACAGCTGCCTGGAGGTTACAAATGGGCCCAGGGACATTGCAGTCCCAGTACTGACACTGTGAGGGTGCATGTGTACCTCTTTGAATCACGTAAAGTGTTCTTTTTTTACCACTTCCATCCAGGGGGAAAACCTGGAATCTCACCCTACTTGGAGCTCCGTAGCCCTGGGTAGAAGGAGTGACTTTGCCACCTTGGAACTGAAACACTCATAATGTCGAAAACATGACTAAAACAGCTGCCTGGAGGTTTTAAATGGGCCAGGGACATTGTAGGCCCAGTTCTGACACTGTGAGGGTGCTTGTGTACCTCTTTGAATCACATAAAGTGTTCTTTTGTTCACATCCATCCAGGGGGAAAACCTGGAATCTTACCCGAATTGGAGCTCCGTAGCCCTGGGTAGAAGGAGTGACTTTGCCCCCTTGGAGCTGAAACACTCATAATGTGTAAAACAGCTTCCTGGAGGTTACAAATGGGCCAGGGACATTGTAGGCCCGTTTCTGACACTGTGAAGGTGTTTTTGAACCTCTTTGAATCACTTAAAGTGTTCTTTTTTTTCCACTTCCATCCAGGGGGGAAACCTGGAATCTTACTCTACTTGGAGCACCGTAGCCCTGGGTAGAAGGAGTGACTTTGCCCCCTTGGAGCTGAAAAACTCATAATGTGTAAAACAGCTGCCTGGAGGTTACAAATGGGCCCAGGGACATTGCAGGCCCAGTACTGACACTGTGAGGGTGCTTGTGTACCTCTTTGAATCACATAAAGTGTTCTTTTGTTCACATCCATCCAGGGGGAAAACCTGGAATCTTACCCGAATTGGAGCTCCGTAGCCCTGGGTAGAAGGAGTGACTTTGCCCCCTTGGAGCTGAAACACTCATAATGTGTAAAACAGCTGTCTGGAGGTTATAAATGGGCCAGAGACACAATAGGCCTGGTTCTGCCACTGTGAAGGTGCTTGTGTACCTTTTTGGACCACGTAAAGTGTTCTTTTGTTCACATCCATCCAGGGGGAAAACCTGGAATCTTACCCGACTTGGAGCTCCGTAGCCCTGGGTAGAAGGAGTGACTTTGCCCCCTTGGAGCTGAAACACTCATAATGTGTAAAACAGCTGCCTAAAGTTACAAATGGGCCCAGGGACATTGCAGGCCCAGTACTGACACTGTGAGGGTGCTTGTGTACCTCTTTGAATCACATAAAGTGTTCTTTTGTTCACATCCATCCAGGGGGAAAACCTGGAATCTTACCCGAATTGGAGCTCCGTAGCCCTGGGTAGAAGGAGTGACTTTGCCCCCTTGGAGCTGAAACACTCATAATGTGTAAAACAGCTGTCTGGAGGTTATAAATGGGCCAGAGACACAATAGGCCTGGTTCTGGCACTGTGAAGGTGCTTGTGTACCTTTTTGGACCACGTAAAGTGTTCTTTTGTTCACATCCATCCAGGGGGAAAACCTGGAATCTTACCCGACTTGGAGCTCCGTAGCCCTGGGTAGAAGGAGTGACTTTGCCCCCTTGGAGCTGAAACACTCATAATGTGTAAAACAGCTGCCTGAAGTTACAAATGGGCCCAGGGACATTGTAGGCCCAGTACTGACACTATGAAGGTGCTTTTGTACCTTTTTGAATCACGTAAAGGGTTCTTTTGTTCACATCCTTCCAGGGGGAAAACCTGGAATCTTACACGAATTGGAGCTCCGTATCCCTGGGTAGAAGGAGTGACTTTGCCCCCTTGGAGCTGAAACACTCATAATGTGGAATACATGACTAAAACAAGTGCCTGGAGGTTATAAATGGGCCAGGGACACTGTAGGCCCGGTTCTGACACTGTGAAGGTGTTTGTGTACCTTTTTGGACCACGTAAAGTGTTCTTTTGTTCACATCCATCCAGGGGTAAAACCTGGAATCTTACCCTACTTGGAGCTCCGTAGCCCTGGGTAGAAGGAGTGACTTTGCCCCCTTGGAGCTGAAACACTCATAATGTGTAAAACAGCTGCCTGGAGGTTACAAATGGGCCCAGGGACATTGCAGGCCCAGTACTGACACTGTGAGGGTGCATGTGTACCTCCTTGAATCACGTAAAGTGTTCTTTTGTTCAAATCCATCCAGGGGGAAAACCTGGAATCTTACCCGAATTGGAGCTCCGTAGCCCTGGGTAGAAGGAGTGACTTTGCCCCCTTGGAGCTGAAACACTCATAATGTGTAAAACAGCTGCCTGGAGGATACAAATGGGCCCAGGGACATTGCAGGCCCAGTACTGACACTGTGAGGGTGCTTGTGTACCTCTTTGAATCACATAAAGTGTTCTTTTGTTCACATCCATCCAGGGGGAAAACCTGGAATCTTACCCGAATTGGAGCTCCGTATCCCTGGGTAGAAGGAGTGACTTTGCCCCCTTGGAGCTGAAACACTCATAATGTGTAAAACAGCTGCCTGGAGGTTACAAATGGGCCAGGGACACTGTAGGCCCGTTTCTGACACTGTGAAGGTGCTTTTGTACCTCTTTGAATCACTTAAAGTGTTCTTTTTTTTCCACTTCCATCCAGGGGGGAAACCTGGAATCTTACCCTACTTGGAGCACCGTAGCCCTGGGTAGAAGGAGTGACTTTGCCCCCTTGGAGCTGAAACACTCATAATGTGTAAAACAGCAGCCTGGAGGTTACAAATGGGCCCAGGGACATTGTAGGCCCAGTACTGACACTGTGAAGGTGCTTTTGTACCTTTTTGAATCACGTAAAGTGTTCTTTTGTTCACATCCATCCAGGGGGAAAACCTGGAATCTTACCCGAATTGGAGCTCCGTAGCCCTGGGTATAAGGAGTGACTTTGCCCCCTTGGAGCTGAAACACTCATAATGTGTAAAACAGCTGTCTGGAGGTTATAAATGGGCCAGAGACACCGTAGGCCTGGTTCTGGCACTGTGAAGGTACTTGTGTACCTTTTTGGACCACGTAAAGTGTTCCATTGTTCACATCCTTCCAGGGGGAAAACCTGGAATCTTACCCGAATTGGAGCTCCGTAGCCCTGGGAAGAAGGAGTGACTTTGCCCCCTTGGAGCTGAAACACTCATAATGTGTAAAACAGCTGCCTGGAGGTTACAAATGGGCCCAGGGACATTGCAGGCCCAGTACTGACACTGTGAGGGTGCTTGTGTACCTCTTTGAATCACATAAAGTGTTCTTTTGTTCACATCCATCCAGGGGGAAAACCTGGAATCTTACCCGAATTGGAGCTCCGTATCCCTGGGTAGAAGGAGTGACTTTGCCCCCTTGGAGCTGAAACACTCATAATGTGTAAAACAGCTGCCTGGAGGTTACAAATGGGCCAGGGACACTGTAGGCCTGTTTCTGACACTGTGAAGGTGCTTTTGTACCTCTTTGAATCACTTAAAGTGTTCTTTTTTTTCCACTTCCATCCAGGGGGGAAACCTGGAATCGTACCCTACTTGGAGCACCGTAGCCCTGGGTAGAAGGAGTGACTTTGCCCCCTTGGAGCTGAAACACTCATAATGTGTAAAACAGCAGCCTGGAGGTTACAAATGGGCCCAGGGACATTGTAGGCCCAGTACTGACACTGTGAAGGTGCTTTTGTACCTTTTTGAATCACGTAAAGTGTTCTTTTGTTCACATCCATCCAGGGGGAAAACCTGGAATCTTACCCGAATTGGAGCTCCGTAGCCCTGGGTATAAGGAGTGACTTTGCCCCCTTGGAGCTGAAACACTCATAATGTGTAAAACAGCTGTCTGGAGGTTATAAATGGGCCAGAGACACCGTAGGCCTGGTTCTGGCACTGTGAAGGTACTTGTGTACCTTTTTGGACCACGTAAAGTGTTCTTTTGTTCACATCCTTCCAGGGGGAAAACCTGGAATCTTACCCGACTTGGAGCTCCGTAGGCCTGGGTAGAAGGAGTGACTTTACCCCCTTGGAGCTGAAACACTCATAATGTGTAAAACAGCTGCCTGAAGTTACAAATGGGCCCAGGGACATTGTAGGACCAGTACTGACACTGTGAGGGTGCTTGTGTACCTCTTTGAATCACATAAAGTGTTCTTTTGTTCACATCCATCCAGGGGGAAAACCTGGAATCTTACCCGAATTGGAGCTCCGTATCCCTGGGTAGAAGGAGTGACTTTGCCCCCTTGGAGCTGAAACAGTCATAATGAGTAAAACAGCTGCCTGGAGGTTACAAATGGGCCCAGGGACATTGTAGGCCCAGTACTGACACTATGAAGGTGCTTTTGTACCTTTTTGAATCACGTAAAGTGTTCTTTTGTTCACATCCTTCCAGGGGGAAAACCTGGAATCTTACCCTACTTGGAGCTCCGTAGCCCTGGGTAGAAGGAGTGACTTTGCCCCCTTGGAGCTGAAACACTCATAATGTGGAATACATGACTAAAACAAGTGCCTGGAGGTTATAAATGGGCCAGGGACACTGTAGGCCCGGTTCTGACACTGTGAAGGTGCTTGTGTACCTTTTTGGACCACGTAAAGTGTTCTTTTGTTCACATCCATCCAGGGGTAAAACCTGGAATCTTACCCTACTTGGAGCTCCGTAGCCCTGGGTAGAAGGAGTGACTTTGCCCCCTTGGAGCTGAAACACTCATAATGTGTAAAACAGCTGCCTGGAGGTTACAAATGGGCCCAGGGACATTGCAGGCCCAGTACTGACACTGTGAGGGTGCATGTGTACCTCCTTGAATCACGTAAAGTGTTCTTTTGTTCAAATCCATCCAGGGGGAAAACCTGGAATCTTACCCGAATTGGAGCTCTGTAGCCCTGGGTAGAAGGAGTGACTTTGCCCCCTTGGAGCTGAAACACTCATAATGTGGAATACATGACTAAAACAAGTGCCTGGAGGTTATAAATGGGCCTGGGACACTGTAGGCCCGGTTCTGACACTGTGAAGGTGCTTGTGTACCTTTTTGGACCACGTAAAGTGTTCTTTTGTTCACATCCATCCAGGGGTAAAACCTGGAATCTTACCCTACTTGGAGCTCCGTAGCCGTGGGTAGAAGGAGTGACTTTGCCCCCTTGGAGCTGAAACACTCATAATGTGTAAAACAGCTGCCTGGAGGTTACAAATGGGCCCAGGGACATTGCAGGCCCAGTACTGACACTGTGAGGGTGCTTGTGTACCTCCTTGAATCACGTAAAGTGTTCTTTTTTTTCCACATCCATCCAGGGGGGAAACCTGGAATCTTACCCTACTTGGAGCTCCGTAGCCCTTGGTAGAAGGAGTGACTTTGCCCCCTTGGAGCTGAAACACTCATAATGTGTAAAACAGCTGCCTGGAGGTTACAAATAGGCCCAGGGACACTGTAGGCCCGGTTCTGACACTGTGAAGGTGCTTGTGTACCTTTTTGGACCACGTAAAGTGTTCTTTTGTTCACATCCATCCAGGGGTAAAACCTGGAATCTTACCCTACTTGGAGCTCCGTAGCCGTGGGTAGAAGGAGTGACTTTGCCCCCTTGGAGCTGAAACACTCATAATGTGTAAAACAGCTGCCTGGAGGTTACAAATGGGCCCAGGGACATTGCAGGCCCAGTACTGACACTGTGAGGGTGCTTGTGTACCTCCTTGAATCACGTAAAGTGTTCATTTTTTTCCACATCCATCCAGGGGGGAAACCTGGAATCTTACCCTACTTGGAGCTCCGTAGCCCTTGGTAGAAGGAGTGACTTTGCCCCCTTGGAGCTGAAACACTCATAATGTCGAAAACATGACTAAAACAGCTGCCTGGAGGTTTTAAATGGGCCAGGGACATTGTAGGCCCAGTACTGACACTGTGAGTGTGCTTGTGTACCTCCTTGAATCACGTAAAGTGTTCTTTTTTTTCCACATCCATCCAATGGGAAAACGTAGAATCTTACCCGACTGGGAGCTCCGTAGCCCTGGGTAGAAGGAGTGACTTTGCCCCCTTGGAGCTGAAACACTCATAATGTGTAAAACAGCTCCCTGGAGGTTACAAATGGGCACAGGGACATTGCAGGCCCAGTACTGACACTGTGAGGGTGCCTGTGTACCTCTTTGAATCACATAAAGTGTTCTTTTTTTTCCACTTCCATCCAGGGGGGAAACCTGGAATCTTACTCTACTTGGAGCACCGTAGCCCTGGGTAGAAGGAGTGACTTTGCCCCCTTGGAGCTGAAAAACTCATAATGTGTAAAACAGCTGCCTGGAGGTTACAAATGGGCCCAGGGACATTGCAGGCCCAGTACTGACACTGTGAGGGTGCTTGTGTACCTCTTTGAATCACATAAAGTGTTCTTTTGTTCACATCCATCCAGGGGGAAAACCTGGAATCTTACCCGAATTGGAGCTCCGTAGCCCTGGGTAGAAGGAGTGACTTTGCCCCCTTGGAGCTGAAACACTCATAATGTGTAAAACAGCTGTCTGGAGGTTATAAATGGGCCAGAGACACCATAGGCCTGGTTCTGGCACTGTGAAGGTGCTTGTGTACCTTTTTGGACCACGTAAAGTGTTCTTTTGTTCACATCCATCCAGGGGGAAAACCTGGAATCTTACCCGACTTGGAGCTCCGTAGCCCTGGGTAGAAGGAGTGACTTTGCCCCCTTGGAGCTGAAACACTCATAATGTGTAAAACAGCTGCCTAAAGTTACAAATGGGCCCAGGGACATTGCAGGCCCAGTACTGACACTGTGAGGGTGCTTGTGTACCTCTTTGAATCACATAAAGTGTTCTTTTGTTCACATCCATCCAGGGGGAAAACCTGGAATCTTACCCGAATTGGAGCTCCGTAGCCCTGGGTAGAAGGAGTGACTTTGCCCCCTTGGAGCTGAAACACTCATAATGTGTAAAACAGCTGTCTGGAGGTTATAAATGGTCCAGAGACACCGTAGGCCTGGTTCTGGCACTGTGAAGGTACTTGTGTACCTTTTTGGACCACGTAAAGTGTTCTTTTGTTCACATCCTTCCAGGGGGAAATCCTGGAATCTTACCCGACTTGGAGCTCCGTAGGCCTGGGTAGAAGGAGTGACTTTGCCCCCTTGGAGCTGAAACACTCATAATGTGTAAAACAGCTGCCTGAAGTTACAAATGGGCCCAGGGACATTGTAGGACCAGTACTGACACTGTGAGGGTGCCTGTGTACCTCTTTGAATCACGTAAAGTGTTCTTTTGTTCACATCCATCCTGGGGGAAAACCTGGAATCTTACCCGACTTGGAGCTCCGTAGCCCTGGGTAGAAGGAGTGACTTTGCCCCCTTGGAGCTGAAACACTCATAATGTGTAAAACAGCTGTCTGGAGGTTATAAATGGGCCAGAGACACCGTAGGCCTGGTTCTGGCACTGTGAAGGTACTTGTGTACCTTTTTGGACCACGTAAAGTGTTCTTTTGTTCACATCCTTCCAGGGGGAAAACCTGGAATCTTACCCGACTTGGAGCTCCGTAGGCCTGGGTAGAAGGAGTGACTTTGCCCCCTTGGAGCTGAAACACTCATAATGTGTAAAACAGCTGCCTGAAGTTACAAATGGGCCCAGGGACATTGTAGGACCAGTACTGACACTGTGAGGGTGCCTGTGTACCTCTTTGAATCACGTAAAGTGTTCTTTTGTTCACATCCATCCAGGGGGAAAACCTGGAATCTTACCCGAATTGGAGCTCCGTAGCCCTGGGTATAAGGAGTGACTTTGCCCCCTTGGAGCTGAAACACTCATAATGTGTAAAACAGCTGTCTGGAGGTTATAAATGGGCCAGAGACACCGTAGGCCTGGTTCTGGCACTGTGAAGGTACTTGTGTACCTTTTTGGACCACGTAAAGTGTTCTTTTGTTCACATCCTTCCAGGGGGAAAACCTGGAATCTTACCCGACTTGGAGCTCCGTAGGCCTGGGTAGAAGGAGTGACTTTGCCCCCTTGGAGCTGAAACACTCATAATGTGTAAAACAGCTGCCTAAAGTTACAAATGGGCCCAGGGACATTGCAGGCCCAGTACTGACACTGTGAGGGTGCTTGTGTACCTCTTTGAATCACATAAAGTGTTCTTTTGTTCACATCCATCCAGGGGGAAAACCTGGAATCTTACCCGAATTGGAGCTCCTTAGCCCTGGGTAGAAGGAGTGACTTTGCCCACTTGGAGCTGAAACACTCATAATGTGTAAAACAGCTGTCTGGAGGTTATAAATGGGCCAGAGACACCGTAGGCCTGGTTCTGGCACTGTGAAGGTACTTGTGTACCTTTTTGGACCACGTAAAGTGTTCTTTTGTTCACATCCTTCCAGGGGGAAAACCTGGAATCTTACCCGACTTGGAGCTCCGTAGGCCTGGGTAGAAGGAGTGACTTTGCCCCCTTGGAGCTGAAACACTCATAATGTGTAAAACAGCTGTCTGAAGTTACAAATGGGCCCAGGGACATTGTAGGACCAGTACTGACACTGTGAGGGTGCCTGTGTACCTCTTTGAATCACGTAAAGTGTTCTTTTGTTCACATCCATCCAGGGGGAAAACCTGGAATCTTACCCGAATTGGAGCTCCGTAGCCCTGGGTATAAGGAGTGACTTTACCCCCTTGGAGCTGAAACACTCATAATGTGTAAAACAGCTGTCTGGAGGTTATAAATGGGCCAGAGACACTGTAGGCCTGGTTCTGGCACTGTGAAGGTACTTGTGTACCTTTTTGGACCACGTAAAGTGTTCTTTTGTTCACATCCTTCCAGGGGGAAAACCTGGAATCTTACCCGACTTGGAGCTCCGTAGGCCTGGGTAGAAGGAGTGACTTTGCCCCCTTGGAGCTGAAACACTCATAATGTGTAAAACAGCTGCCTGAAGTTACAAATGGGCCCAGGGACATTGTAGGACCAGTACTGACACTGTGAGGGTGCTTGTGTACCTCTTTGAATCACATAAAGTGTTCTTTTGTTCACATCCATCCAGGGGGAAAACCTGGAATCTTACCCGAATTGGAGCTCCGTATCCCTGGGTAGAAGGAGTGACTTTGCCCCCTTGGAGCTGAAACACTCATAATGAGTAAAACAGCTGCCTGGAGGTTACAAATGGGCCCAGGGACATTGTAGGCCCAGTACTGACACTATGAAAGTGCTTTTGTACCTTTTTGAATCACGTAAAGTGTTCTTTTGTTCACATCCTTCCAGGGGGAAAACCTGGAATCTTACCCTACTTGGAGCTCCGTAGCCCTGGGTAGAAGGAGTGACTTTGCCCCCTTGGAGCTGAAACACTCATAATGTGGAATACATGACTAAAACAAGTGCCTGGAGGTTATAAATGGGCCAGGGACACTGTAGGCCCGGTTCTGACACTGTGAAGGTGCTTGTGTACCTTTTTGGACCACGTAAAGTGTTCTTTTGTTCACATCCATCCAGGGGTAAAACCTGGAATCTTACCCTACTTGGAGCTCCGTAGCCCTGGGTAGAAGGAGTGACTTTGCCCCCTTGGAGCTGAAACACTCATAATGTGTAAAACAGCTGCCTGAAGTTACAAATGGGCCCAGGGACATTGTAGGACCAGTACTGACACTGTGAGGGTGCCTGTGTACCTCTTTGAATCACGTAAAGTGTTCTTTTGTTCACATCCATCCTGGGGGAAAACCTGGAATCTTACCCGACTTGGAGCTCCGTAGCCCTGGGTAGAAGGAGTGACTTTGCCCCCTTGGAGCTGAAACACTCATAATGTGTAAAACAGCTGTCTGGAGGTTATAAATGGGCCAGAGACACCGTAGGCCTGGTTCTGGCACTGTGAAGGTACTTGTGTACCTTTTTGGACCACGTAAAGTGTTCTTTTGTTCACATCCTTCCAGGGGGAAAACCTGGAATCTTACCCGACTTGGAGCTCCGTAGGCCTGGGTAGAAGGAGTGACTTTGCCCCCTTGGAGCTGAAACACTCATAATGTGTAAAACAGCTGCCTGAAGTTACAAATGGGCCCAGGGACATTGTAGGACCAGTACTGACACTGTGAGGGTGCCTGTGTACCTCTTTGAATCACGTAAAGTGTTCTTTTGTTCACATCCATCCAGGGGGAAAACCTGGAATCTTACCCGAATTGGAGCTCCGTAGCCCTGGGTATAAGGAGTGACTTTGCCCCCTTGGAGCTGAAACACTCATAATGTGTAAAACAGCTGTCTGGAGGTTATAAATGGGCCAGAGACACCGTAGGCCTGGTTCTGGCACTGTGAAGGTACTTGTGTACCTTTTTGGACCACGTAAAGTGTTCTTTTGTTCACATCCTTCCAGGGGGAAAACCTGGAATCTTACCCGACTTGGAGCTCCGTAGGCCTGGGTAGAAGGAGTGACTTTGCCCCCTTGGAGCTGAAACACTCATAATGTGTAAAACAGCTGCCTAAAGTTACAAATGGGCCCAGGGACATTGCAGGCCCAGTACTGACACTGTGAGGGTGCTTGTGTACCTCTTTGAATCACATAAAGTGTTCTTTTGTTCACATCCATCCAGGGGGAAAACCTGGAATCTTACCCGAATTGGAGCTCCTTAGCCCTGGGTAGAAGGAGTGACTTTGCCCACTTGGAGCTGAAACACTCATAATGTGTAAAACAGCTGTCTGGAGGTTATAAATGGGCCAGAGACACCGTAGGCCTGGTTCTGGCACTGTGAAGGTACTTGTGTACCTTTTTGGACCACGTAAAGTGTTCTTTTGTTCACATCCTTCCAGGGGGAAAACCTGGAATCTTACCCGACTTGGAGCTCCGTAGGCCTGGGTAGAAGGAGTGACTTTGCCCCCTTGGAGCTGAAACACTCATAATGTGTAAAACAGCTGTCTGAAGTTACAAATGGGCCCAGGGACATTGTAGGACCAGTACTGACACTGTGAGGGTGCCTGTGTACCTCTTTGAATCACGTAAAGTGTTCTTTTGTTCACATCCATCCAGGGGGAAAACCTGGAATCTTACCCGAATTGGAGCTCCGTAGCCCTGGGTATAAGGAGTGACTTTACCCCCTTGGAGCTGAAACACTCATAATGTGTAAAACAGCTGTCTGGAGGTTATAAATGGGCCAGAGACACTGTAGGCCTGGTTCTGGCACTGTGAAGGTACTTGTGTACCTTTTTGGACCACGTAAAGTGTTCTTTTGTTCACATCCTTCCAGGGGGAAAACCTGGAATCTTACCCGACTTGGAGCTCCGTAGGCCTGGGTAGAAGGAGTGACTTTGCCCCCTTGGAGCTGAAACACTCATAATGTGTAAAACAGCTGCCTGAAGTTACAAATGGGCCCAGGGACATTGTAGGACCAGTACTGACACTGTGAGGGTGCTTGTGTACCTCTTTGAATCACATAAAGTGTTCTTTTGTTCACATCCATCCAGGGGGAAAACCTGGAATCTTACCCGAATTGGAGCTCCGTATCCCTGGGTAGAAGGAGTGACTTTGCCCCCTTGGAGCTGAAACACTCATAATGAGTAAAACAGCTGCCTGGAGGTTACAAATGGGCCCAGGGACATTGTAGGCCCAGTACTGACACTATGAAAGTGCTTTTGTACCTTTTTGAATCACGTAAAGTGTTCTTTTGTTCACATCCTTCCAGGGGGAAAACCTGGAATCTTACCCTACTTGGAGCTCCGTAGCCCTGGGTAGAAGGAGTGACTTTGCCCCCTTGGAGCTGAAACACTCATAATGTGGAATACATGACTAAAACAAGTGCCTGGAGGTTATAAATGGGCCAGGGACACTGTAGGCCCGGTTCTGACACTGTGAAGGTGCTTGTGTACCTTTTTGGACCACGTAAAGTGTTCTTTTGTTCACATCCATCCAGGGGTAAAACCTGGAATCTTACCCTACTTGGAGCTCCGTAGCCCTGGGTAGAAGGAGTGACTTTGCCCCCTTGGAGCTGAAACACTCATAATGTGTAAAACAGCTGCCTGGAGGTTACAAATGGGCCCAGGGACATTGCAGGCCCAGTACTGACACTGTGAGGGTGCATGTGTACCTCCTTGAATCACGTAAAGTGTTCTTTTGTTCAAATCCATCCAGGGGGAAAACCTGGAATCTTACCCGAATTGGAGCTCCGTAGCCCTGGGTAGAAGGAGTGACTTTGCCCCCTTGGAGCTGAAACACTCATAATGTGTAAAACAGCTGCCTGGAGGTTACAAATGGGCCCAGGGACATTGCAGGCCCAGTACTGACACTGTGAGGGTGCTTGTGTACCTCTTTGAATCACATAAAGTGTTCTTTTGTTCACATCCATCCAGGGGGAAAACCTGGAATCTTACCCGAATTGGAGCTCCGTATCCCTGGGTAGAAGGAGTGACTTTGCCCCCTTGGAGCTGAAACACTCATAATGTGTAAAACAGCTGCCTGGAGGTTACAAATGGGCCAGGGACACTGAAGGCCCGTTTCTGACACTGTGAAGGTGCTTTTGTACCTCTTTGAATCACTTAAAGTGTTCTTTTTTTTCCACTTCCATCCAGGGGGGAAACCTGGAATCTTACCCTACTTGGAGCACCGTAGCCCTGGGTAGAAGGAGTGACTTTGCCCCCTTGGAGCTGAAACACTCATAATGTGTAAAACAGCAGCCTGGAGGTTACAAATGGGCCCAGGGACATTGTAGGCCCAGTACTGACACTGTGAAGGTGCTTTTGTACCTTTTTGAATCACGTAAAGTGTTCTTTTGTTCACATCCATCCAGGGGGAAAACCTGGAATCTTACCCGAATTGGAGCTCCGTAGCCCTGGGTATAAGGAGTGACTTTGCCCCCTTGGAGCTGAAACACTCATAATGTGTAAAACAGCTGTCTGGAGGTTATAAATGGGCCAGAGACACCGTAGGCCTGGTTCTGGCACTGTGAAGGTACTTGTGTACCTTTTTGGACCACGTAAAGTGTTCTTTTGTTCACATCCTTCCAGGGGGAAAACCTGGAATCTTACCCGACTTGGAGCTCCGTAGGCCTGGGTAGAAGGAGTGACTTTGCCCCCTTGGAGCTGAAACACTCATAATGTGTAAAACAGCTGCCTGAAGTTACAAATGGGCCCAGGGACATTGTAGGACCAGTACTGACACTGTGAGGGTGCTTGTGTACCTCTTTGAATCACATAAAGTGTTCTTTTGTTCACATCCATCCAGGGGGAAGACCTGGAATCTTACCCGAATTGGAGCTCCGTATCCCTGGGTAGAAGGAGTGACTTTGCCCCCTTGGAGCTGAAACACTCAAAATGAGTAAAACAGCTGCCTGGAGGTTACAAATGGGCCCAGGGACATTGTAGGCCCAGTACTGACACTATGAAGGTGCTTTTGTACCTTTTTGAATCACGTAAAGTGTTCTTTTGTTCACATCCTTCCAGGGGGAAAACCTGGAATCTTACCCTACTTGGAGCTCCGTAGCCCTGGGTAGAAGGAGTGACTTTGCCCCCTTGGAGCTGAAACACTCATAATGTGGAATACATGACTAAAACAAGTGCCTGGAGGTTATAAATGGGCCAGGGGCACTGTAGGCCCGGTTCTGACACTGTGAAGGTGCTTGTGTACCTTTTTGGACCACGTAAAGTGTTCTTTTGTTCACATCCATCCAGGGGTAAAACCTGGAATCTTACCCTACTTGGAGCTCCGTAGCCCTGGGTAGAAGGAGTGACTTTGCCCCCTTGGAGCTGAAACACTCATAATGTGTAAAACAGCTGCCTGGAGGTTACAAATGGGCCCAGGGACATTGCAGGCCCAGTACTGACACTGTGAGGGTGCATGTGTACCTCCTTGAATCACGTAAAGTGTTCTTTTGTTCAAATCCATCCAGGGGGAAAACCTGGAATCTTACCCGAATTGGAGCTCCGTAGCCCTGGGTAGAAGGAGTGACTTTGCCCCCTTGGAGCTGAAACACTCATAATGTGGAATACATGACTAAAACAAGTGCCTGGAGGTTATAAATGGGCCAGGGACACTGTAGGCCCGGTTCTGACACTGTGAAGGTGCTTGTGTACCTTTTTGGACCACGTAAAGTGTTCTTTTGTTCACATCCATCCAGGGGGAAAACCTGGAATCTTACCCGACTTGGAGCTCCGTAGCCCTGGGTAGAAGGAGTGACTTTGCCCCCTTGGAGCTGAAACACTCATAATGTGTAAAACAGCTGCCTAAAGTTACAAATGGGCCCAGGGACATTGCAGGCCCAGTACTGACACTGTGAGGGTGCTTGTGTACCTCTTTGAATCACATAAAGTGTTCTTTTGTTCACATCCATCCAGGGGGAAAACCTGGAATCTTACCCTACTTGGAGCTCCGTAGCCCTGGGTAGAAGGAGTGACTTTGCCCCCTTGGAGCTGAAACACTCATAATGTGGAATACATGACTAAAACAAGTGCCTGGAGGTTATAAATGGGCCAGGGACACTGTAGGCCCGGTTCTGACACTGTGAAGGTGCTTGTGTACCTTTTTGGACCACGTAAAGTGTTCTTTTGTTCACATCCATCCAGGGGTAAAACCTGGAATCTTACCCTACTTGGAGCTCCGTAGCCCTGGGTAGAAGGAGTGACTTTGCCCCCTTGGAGCTGAAACACTCATAATGTGTAAAACAGCTCCCTGGAGGTTACAAATGGGCACAGGGACATTGCAGGCCCGTTTCTGACACTGTGAAGGTGTTTTTGAACCTCTTTGAATCACTTAAAGTGTTCTTTTTTTTCCACTTCCATCCAGGGGGGAAACCTGGAATCTTACTCTACTTGGAGCACCGTAGCCCTGGGTAGAAGGAGTGACTTTGCCCCCTTGGAGCTGAAACACTCATAATGTGTAAAACAGCTCCCTGGAGGTTACAAATGGGCACAGGGACATTGCAGGCCCAGTACTGACACTGTGAGGGTGCCTGTGTACCTCTTTGAATCACATAAAGTGTTCTTTTGTTCACATCCATCCAGGGGGAAAACCAGGAATCTTACCCGAATTGGAGCTCCGTAGCCCTGGGTAGAAGGAGTGACTCTGCCCCTTGGAGCTGAAGATGTAAACATGTACACATATTCTCGACTATTAAGCCCCCACAGGGTGGGGCTTACAGACAGACCCATGTAGGGAACAAAAAGTCGAGTTATCCCGGCCGGCCGGCAGTCCGGCCATCTGGTCGGCCACTTGTGCAACCAGATGGCTCAGCGTGATGTGCGACCAGATGGCCGGACAGCCAGCCAGCCGGGCTAACTCAATCTTTTGTTCCCTAGAGGCCTGTAAGCCCCCACCCTGTGGGGGCTTAATAGTCGAGAATACGGGAAAGCGTAAAGAAATTGGGTATAGGCCTGGAGAGCGGCCCAACCCGGCAGGGAAAATGTAATAAAATGGTGTCGCATACACACAGCTCTGTTATGATCCAGTGGGCGGCCCTCAGAAGGGCCTTTAGGTTGTCTTTTTTGTACGTTCTCGGCGAGTAGCGTTTAACCGCCAAATCCGTAGAGAGTACGTCCCTGGCGCTTCAGGGCGTAGACCACATCCATGGCGGTGACGGTCTTTCTCTTGGCGTGCTCGGTATAGGTGACGGCGTCCCGGATGACGTTCTCCAGGAAAACCTTCAGCACACCGCGGGTCTCCTCGTAGATGAGGCCGGAGATGCGCTTGACACCGCCGCGGCGAGCCAGGCGGCGAATGGCGGGCTTGGTGATGCCCTGGATGTTGTCGCGGAGCACCTTCCTGTGCCTCTTGGCACCGCCTTTGCCGAGCCCCTTTCCTCCTTTGCCGCGTCCAGACATGCTCTCTTCTCGGTCGAAGCAGAAATAAAAGCAGCAGCCCGAAAACGGCTGCTTATATAGAGCAGCCGGCGGACCGGCGAGGGAGCCTCTCACATCACGTGACAGGGCGGGAGAGCCGGTGCCCGGCCCACCCTCTGCAGAGAGCGGGCCCCGAGCGGCCGCCGCCGTTTGAAAAAGAGCGGGCTCCCAGCCGCCTCTTTGTCCTGGGCTCGCCTGCGGGCGGGCGGGCTCTGCAGCTTCTGCTCTTCCCTCCTTACACGTCACCGGTGTTCAGGCCACACAAACGGAACAGTGAATAGCACGCCAGCCCCTCGCTGGTTGTTCCGGCCTGAAGTAACCCTAACCCTGGGTCCCCCTCCGACCGCTCTGTTATGTCTCAATGGGGCCAGCGTACCGAAGGCCTCCCCGGCGCTATCGCGCTGCGTGCGTGCAGCAACAACATACACACGTTCACATCCCGCGCCCGGTAGCGGCATGTCCGCAAACTGAGAAATATAGATGTATAAAAATAAATAAAAAGTATGGACCGCAAGGTAGCCTTTGCGGCTGTGTTAACATTATTAACGTGTATCGCTGAAGGGTTGGACACGCCGCCCGGTGAAGCGAAGGTGCGAGCGCTGAATTTAAAGAAGCCGGCAAAAGTGATTCTTAGAAGGGATAAGCTCTTTGATGGAATCTGTTTGCGGCTCTGAAAAGAGCCCTTGTGTTTATAATGTATTTATAAGGTGGTTTGTAAGTGAGGCTGCGGCGCTTCACTTGCTTGCTTTGCCCCCAGCCTTGTGGCTCTCGGTTTTCTTGGGCAGCAGCACGGCCTGGATGTTTGGCAGAACGCCTCCCTGGGCGATGGTAACTCTGCCCAGCAGCTTGTTGAGCTCCTCGTCGTTGCGGATGGCGAGCTGGAGGTGCCTGGGGATGATGCGGGTCTTCTTGTTGTCCCGGGCCGCGTTGCCAGCCAGCTCGAGGATCTCGGCCGTCAGGTACTCCAGAACTGCAGCCAGATAGACAGGGGCACCGGCGCCGACCCGCTCGGCGTAGCTTCCCTTTCGGAGCAGCCTGTGCACACGGCCCACAGGGAACTGGAGTCCAGCTCTGGAAGAGCGTGTCTTGGCTTTAGCGCGGGCCTTGCCTCCTTGCTTTCCGCGTCCAGACATGGCGAGCAGCTGCTGTAGGTTCTCACGATCGGAAGACAGAGAGACTATTCCTGCGTGCTCCGGACCCCGGTGATATAAAGACTTCGGGTTGTCTCTGATTGGTTGACCGCTAGGCTCTGAGGCCCAGATTGGAGGAAGGAATAACCTATTCCACCAATCAGAATTACAGAAGTGAAAGGCACGTATTAAGATGAGGAAGGAGGGGATGCCGGTTGTGCCTACCAATGGGAACGAAGAATAGAACAAGCAGCTGCTTTACACGCCCAGCCTATAAGTACACCAGCCCGGGCGCCGTTTCCGCATTTCTCCTGATTCCACAGCGAGCGCCTGCCGATTGTCGATCATGCCTGAACCAGCCAAGTCCGCGCCGGCTCCCAAGAAGGGCTCCAAGAAAGCGCTGTCCAAGCCACCCAAGAAGGACGGGAAGAAGCGCAAGAGGACCAGGAAGGAGAGCTACGCTATCTACATTTACAAAGTGATGAAGCAGGTGCACCCTGACACCGGCATCTCCTCCAAGGCCATGGGCATCATGAACTCCTTCGTCAACGACATCTTTGAGCGCATCGCTGGGGAGGCTTCCCGTCTGGCTCACTACAACCAGCGGCGCACCATCACCTCCCGGGAGATCCAGACCGCCGTGCGCCTGCTGCTGCCCGGAGAGCTGGCCAAGCACGCCGTGTCTGAAGGCACCAAGGCTGTCACCAAGTACACAAGCGCCAAGTAAGGCGTCGAGGGACATCTCTAATTAACACAACGGCTCTTCTAAGGGCCAACACTTTTTCCTCTAAGAGCTGCTGTGCGGATATTATCGATGAAGAGGTACCCTTAACGTGTCTTATGAATTAAGCGTAGTGTCGTGCGCATTAGGTTCCGCTCTGACGGGGCCTGCAGCAGTGCAAGGGACGGTAGAGCAGAGCGCCCTTCCTCATAAAACGTCTATGTGAACAGGCTTTGTTGGGGATAAAGTGTCACTAAGCGCTGTAATGTAACGGCGTTTGACCCACACGGAAGGTACCGCTATTGCTTTCCACGTTAGGGGAGAAGTGTGTAAAGTGTGCATGGGGCACGTTCTGTTCGTACTTTAAAACCAAGGGAGACGAGAGTGGCTACAAGTCACCCCCGAGCAGGCGCTCCCTCTACTGAAGCCGGACAAGATTACAGGGGGTTTAAAAGTAGCACAGACACCACACAGTCCTGGCTTGCGAGGTGCCGGTCACTGCACAACCCGTTTGCCTAACAAAGCACTTTATTATATGAAAAGGAGGTGCTCTGCTTTCCGGGTGCCGGTATGAGTTACTGAGTACTGGTGCCTACCGACACCTTCCTTTCGCCCACGCCTCCCCCCCCACGTGTACAACACACTGATATGAACAGCTCCTACGTGACATGGTGATGGCTCTTAGAAGAGCCCTTGTGGTGTATGGTGTTTCTTAGGGTTGATCCTTAGGCCCTCTCGCCGCGGATACGACGGGCCAGCTGAATGTCCTTGGGCATGATGGTGACCCTCTTGGCGTGGATGGCGCACAAGTTGGTGTCCTCAAAGAGCCCGACCAGGTAGGCCTCGCTGGCCTCCTGCAGGGCCATGACGGCCGAGCTCTGGAAGCGCAGGTCGGTCTTGAAGTCCTGCGCAATCTCCCGCACCAGGCGCTGGAAGGGCAGCTTGCGGATGAGCAGCTCGGTGGACTTCTGGTAGCGGCGGATCTCGCGGAGAGCCACGGTCCCGGGCCTGTAGCGGTGAGGCTTCTTGACTCCTCCGGTGGCAGGCGCGCTCTTGCGGGCAGCCTTGGTGGCCAGCTGCTTGCGAGGCGCTTTCCCTCCGGTGGACTTGCGGGCGGTCTGCTTGGTGCGGGCCATGGCGAAGACGGAACTTTCTCTGCGCGACGTGCGAGATAGAATGGGGTCTCCGCCGCACAGAGGCCTATTTATACACTGGGAGACGGAGGGCTGCTCTGATTGGTTGAAGCCTCGGGCCATTGTTTGAAAATAGCCCGCGGTGTGCAAGGATTGGTTACTCACTGAAGAGGCGGCTTGTGGCTGACTATAGCCAATGAAATGTGGTCAAAATGGAAAGCAGCCCACCGATTGGTTGATGTACCGCCGAGCCGAAAAGCCCGCGTTTTGGGCAGCTCTTCTCCCCCTTGTCCACCCGGCTAGCTGTCGTCACACCAGTCACCCCCTCCCCGTCTCGGTCACCTGTGGGGGGACAAGCCCACGATGTTATAGCCCCTGTGGTTACCCTGGAACACGTAGTTACCTCCTACTGATTTAACGCGCACACTCGTCTGCTTCAAGCAGACACTATTTCCAGTCCCCCACGGACAGTGTATGTGGCGAAACACACACGTAAAGACACGAATGTCTTATCAACCGAGGTCTAATACCTCCTACAAATATAGTTAGTCTTAAAACTATAAAGGAGTAATAATAACCTTCGTTCGACCATATGCCCAAGATCACACACGGCGCTCGAGCGCGGAAAGGCGCGCTGGGATTTCACTGTGCCGTTTATAGTTGGGGAGCGGGGCACGGGCTGTGCAGAGCTGGGGGGTGAACAGGCTCTCTTCTAGACTGGGTAGATGGCTCTTAAAAGAGCCCTTGTGTTTGCAGTGTCTGGCAGGAAGCCCTTACTTCTTCTTGGGCGCTGCCTTTTTGGGCTTGGCTGCTTTGGGTTTGGCCGCCTTGGGTTTCACTACCATGGCTGGACTTTTCTTGGCTACTTTGGGCTTGACCGCCTTTGCTTTCGCTGGACTCTTGGCAGCCTTCTTGGCTGGGGCAGCTTTGGGCTTCTTGGGGCTCTTTGCTGCCGCCGGCTTCTTGACCTTCTTCGGGCTCTTCTTCACCCCCGCGGGGGCCTTTTTGGGCTTCTTGGCGGCAGGGGCAGCTTTCTTGGCTGCTGGTTTCTTGGTCTTGGCCGCAGCCTTCTTGGCCGCCTTCTTGCCCTCCAGCTGCTTCTTGTTCACCTTGAAGGAGCCGGAGGCGCCGGTGCCCTTCAGCTGGGCCAGGGCGCCCTTGCTGACCAGGCTCTTGAGGGCGGCCTTAACGCGGCTCTTGTTCTTGTCCACATCGTAGCCGTCGGCGCTCAGAACCTTCTTCAGGGCCGCCAGGGAGACTCCCTTCCTCTCGGCAGAGGCGGTGACCGCCTTCAGGATGAGCTCGGAGACGCTGGGTCCCGAAGGCTTCTTGGCCTTAGAAGTCCCCGCTGCCTTCTTCGGCTTCTTCTTGGGGGCTACTTCAGCGGGAGGGGCCGCGGCAGCTGGAGCGGTTTCAGCCATGGTACAGCGAGTCTAGGCACTAGCACAGATCAGAAATGTTCCTCCCGCCGGAGCTCCGTGCATATATAGGGAGGAGCCACCTTCTGATTGGTCCCCAGAAGAGGAGGCTGTTCGCGGCACACTCGGCTCTCTGCTCCGAGCTGGCTTTTGTGTTTCCTCTCATCAGATTATCTATGTTTTAAAACAGTAAAAGTTTAAACTGGGCTTTCATTTATACATTAAAAGAAGCCCAACTTCATCCCTTTCCTATGCGTGCACTCCTTTCGTTTCAACGCGTTGCCACCGGCTTTCAGTCAGCTGGTAGACTCGACACTCTTCCGATGGCTGATGCGTTTGTGTCAGAAAACTTTGTCCCCAAGCCCATTTTCACATACACAGTCTTAAGGTTTGTAGTCAGAAAAGATAGCATATCAATCGGAGCGTGCTTCTGTACCGAATGACTCGTGGGGCACCATAATGGGCTTCTTGGCACCCGTGAAGCAACGTTTTATAAAGTGCAGAAATAACACAAGCCTTCGTGTGCCCAGCGAGAGGGCACAACAATGTGAGTGAACACTGGCGTCTGGGCCTGAAGTTCTCATCATGTCTGCGTTTTCATAAACTTTATGGTGCACAACATGGGATCTGGGTTGGATTTTAATCAATCAGTTGTTCACAATCTTGGTTCAAGACTCACATCTTTAACGAATTGAATTGGTTCCGATAGGCTCAAACACTGGCAAAGTACATTCCCTGCCAAGTGCTTAGCTACAGGAGACAGACGCAGCCTAAAGATCATATCTACACGGTGGCACAATGAAGGAAGCCTCATCATGCCACCAACGTCACTATAACAGGACCCAGGAGGATAGAAACGGGCCAAACTCACTGAATGCACACATCTGATACTGTGAAGGTGTTTGCCCACCTTATTGAACCATGTAAAGTATTCTTTTGTTCACCTGCATACAAGGGGGGGGGCAAACCTGGAATCTTACCCGACTTGGAGCTCCGTAGCCCTGGGTAGAAGGAGTGACTTGGCCCCCTTGGAGCTGAAACACTCATAATGTGTAAAACAGCTGCCTGGAGGTAACAAATGGGCCCAGGGACATTGCAGGCCCAGTACTGACACTGTGAGGGTGCTTGTGTACCGCTTTGAACCACGTAAAGTGTTCTTTTTTTTCCACTTCCATCCAGGGGGGAAACCTGGAATCTTCCCCTACTTGGAGCCCCGTAGCCCTGGGTAGAAGGAGTGACTTTGCCCCCTTGGAGCTGAAACACTCATAATGTGTAAAACAGCTGCCTGGAGGTTACAAATGGGCCCAGGGACATTGTAGGCCCAGTACTGACACTGTGAAGGTGCTTTTGTACCTTTTTGAATCACGTAAAGTGTTCTTTTGTTCACATCCATCCAGGGGGAAAACCTGGAATCTTACCCGAATTGGAGCTCCTTAGCCCTGGGTAGAAGGAGTGACTTTGCCCCCTTGGAGCTGAAACACTCATAATGTGTAAAACAGCTGCCTGGAGGTTACAAATGGGCCCAGGGACATTGCAGGCCCAGTACTGACACTGTGAGAGTGCTTGTGTACCGTTTTGAACCACGTAAAGTGTTCTTTTTTTTTTTCACTTCCATCCAGGGGGAAAACCTGGAATCTTACCCTACTTGGAGCTCCGTAGCCCTGGGTAGAAGGAGTGACTTTGCCCCCTTGGAGCTGAAACACTCATAATGTGTAAAACAGCTGCCTGGAGGTCACAAATGGGCCCAGGGACATTGCAGGCCCAGTACTGACACTGTGAGGGTGCTTGTGTACCTCTTTGAATCACATAAAGTGTTCTTTTGTTCACATCCATCCAGGGGGAAAACCTGGAATCTTACCCGACTTGGAGCTCCGTAGCCCTGGGTAGAAGGAGTGACTTTGCCCCCTTGGAGCTGAAACACTCATAATGTGTAAAACAGCTGTCTGGAGGTTATAAATGGGCCAGAGACACCGTAGGCCTGGTTCTGGCACTGTGAAGGTGCTTGTGTACCTTTTTGGACCACGTAAAGTGTTCTTTTGTTCACATCCATCCAGGGGGAAAACCTGGAATCTTACCCGACTTGGAGCTCCGTAGCCCTGGTTAGAAGGAGTGACTTTGCGCCCTTGGAGCTGAAACACTCATAATGTGTAAAACAGCTGCCTGAAGTTACAAATGGGCCCAGGGACATTGCAGGCCCAGTACTGACACTGTGAGGGTGCTTGTGTACCTCTTTGAATCACATAAAGTGTTCTTTTGTTCACATCCATCCAGGGGGAAAACCTGGAATCTTACCCGAATTGGAGCTCCGTAGCCCTGGGTATAAGGAGTGAATTTGCCCCCTTGGAGCTGAAACACTCATAATGTGTAAAACAGCTGTCTGGAGGTTATAAATGGGCCAGAGACACCGTAGGCCTGGTTCTGGCACTGTGAAGGTACTTGTGTACCTTTTTGGACCACGTAAAGTGTTCTTTTGTTCACATCCTTCCAGGGGGAAAACCTGGAATCTTACCCGACTTGGAGCTCCGTAGGCCTGGGTAGAAGGAGTGACATTGCCCCCTTGGAGCTGAAACACTCATAATGTGTAAAACAGCTGCCTGAAGTTACAAATGGGCCCAGGGACATTGAAGGACCAGTACTGACACTGTGAGGGTGCCTGTGTACCTCTTTGAATCACATAAAGTGTTCTTTTGTTCACATCCATCCAGGGGGAAAACCTGGAATCTTACCCGACTTGGAGCTCCGTAGCCCTGGGTAGAAGGAGTGACTTTGCCCCCTTGGAGCTGAAACACTCATAATGTGTAAAACAGCTGCCTGGAGGTTACAAATGGGCCCAGGGACATTGCAGTCCCAGTACTGACACTGTGAGGGTGCATGTGTACCTCTTTGAATCACGTAAAGTGTTCTTTTTTTACCACTTCCATCCAGGGGGAAAACCTGGAATCTCACCCTACTTGGAGCTCCGTAGCCCTGGGTAGAAGGAGTGACTTTGCCACCTTGGAACTGAAACACTCATAATGTCGAAAACATGACTAAAACAGCTGCCTGGAGGTTTTAAATGGGCCAGGGACATTGTAGGCCCAGTTCTGACACTGTGAGGGTGCTTGTGTACCTCTTTGAATCACATAAAGTGTTCTTTTGTTCACATCCATCCAGGGGGAAAACCTGGAATCTTACCCGAATTGGAGCTCCGTAGCCCTGGGTAGAAGGAGTGACTTTGCCCCCTTGGAGCTGAAACACTCATAATGTGTAAAACAGCTTCCTGGAGGTTACAAATGGGCCAGGGACATTGTAGGCCCGTTTCTGACACTGTGAAGGTGTTTTTGAACCTCTTTGAATCACTTAAAGTGTTCTTTTTTTTCCACTTCCATCCAGGGGGGAAACCTGGAATCTTACTCTACTTGGAGCACCGTAGCCCTGGGTAGAAGGAGTGACTTTGCCCCCTTGGAGCTGAAAAACTCATAATGTGTAAAACAGCTGCCTGGAGGTTACAAATGGGCCCAGGGACATTGCAGGCCCAGTACTGACACTGTGAGGGTGCTTGTGTACCTCTTTGAATCACATAAAGTGTTCTTTTGTTCACATCCATCCAGGGGGAAAACCTGGAATCTTACCCGAATTGGAGCTCCGTAGCCCTGGGTAGAAGGAGTGACTTTGCCCCCTTGGAGCTGAAACACTCATAATGTGTAAAACAGCTGTCTGGAGGTTATAAATGGGCCAGAGACACAATAGGCCTGGTTCTGCCACTGTGAAGGTGCTTGTGTACCTTTTTGGACCACGTAAAGTGTTCTTTTGTTCACATCCATCCAGGGGGAAAACCTGGAATCTTACCCGACTTGGAGCTCCGTAGCCCTGGGTAGAAGGAGTGACTTTGCCCCCTTGGAGCTGAAACACTCATAATGTGTAAAACAGCTGCCTAAAGTTACAAATGGGCCCAGGGACATTGCAGGCCCAGTACTGACACTGTGAGGGTGCTTGTGTACCTCTTTGAATCACATAAAGTGTTCTTTTGTTCACATCCATCCAGGGGGAAAACCTGGAATCTTACCCGAATTGGAGCTCCGTAGCCCTGGGTAGAAGGAGTGACTTTGCCCCCTTGGAGCTGAAACACTCATAATGTGTAAAACAGCTGTCTGGAGGTTATAAATGGGCCAGAGACACAATAGGCCTGGTTCTGGCACTGTGAAGGTGCTTGTGTACCTTTTTGGACCACGTAAAGTGTTCTTTTGTTCACATCCATCCAGGGGGAAAACCTGGAATCTTACCCGACTTGGAGCTCCGTAGCCCTGGGTAGAAGGAGTGACTTTGCCCCCTTGGAGCTGAAACACTCATAATGTGTAAAACAGCTGCCTGAAGTTACAAATGGGCCCAGGGACATTGTAGGCCCAGTACTGACACTATGAAGGTGCTTTTGTACCTTTTTGAATCACGTAAAGGGTTCTTTTGTTCACATCCTTCCAGGGGGAAAACCTGGAATCTTACACGAATTGGAGCTCCGTATCCCTGGGTAGAAGGAGTGACTTTGCCCCCTTGGAGCTGAAACACTCATAATGTGGAATACATGACTAAAACAAGTGCCTGGAGGTTATAAATGGGCCAGGGACACTGTAGGCCCGGTTCTGACACTGTGAAGGTGTTTGTGTACCTTTTTGGACCACGTAAAGTGTTCTTTTGTTCACATCCATCCAGGGGTAAAACCTGGAATCTTACCCTACTTGGAGCTCCGTAGCCCTGGGTAGAAGGAGTGACTTTGCCCCCTTGGAGCTGAAACACTCATAATGTGTAAAACAGCTGCCTGGAGGTTACAAATGGGCCCAGGGACATTGCAGGCCCAGTACTGACACTGTGAGGGTGCATGTGTACCTCCTTGAATCACGTAAAGTGTTCTTTTGTTCAAATCCATCCAGGGGGAAAACCTGGAATCTTACCCGAATTGGAGCTCCGTAGCCCTGGGTAGAAGGAGTGACTTTGCCCCCTTGGAGCTGAAACACTCATAATGTGTAAAACAGCTGCCTGGAGGATACAAATGGGCCCAGGGACATTGCAGGCCCAGTACTGACACTGTGAGGGTGCTTGTGTACCTCTTTGAATCACATAAAGTGTTCTTTTGTTCACATCCATCCAGGGGGAAAACCTGGAATCTTACCCGAATTGGAGCTCCGTATCCCTGGGTAGAAGGAGTGACTTTGCCCCCTTGGAGCTGAAACACTCATAATGTGTAAAACAGCTGCCTGGAGGTTACAAATGGGCCAGGGACACTGTAGGCCCGTTTCTGACACTGTGAAGGTGCTTTTGTACCTCTTTGAATCACTTAAAGTGTTCTTTTTTTTCCACTTCCATCCAGGGGGGAAACCTGGAATCTTACCCTACTTGGAGCACCGTAGCCCTGGGTAGAAGGAGTGACTTTGCCCCCTTGGAGCTGAAACACTCATAATGTGTAAAACAGCAGCCTGGAGGTTACAAATGGGCCCAGGGACATTGTAGGCCCAGTACTGACACTGTGAAGGTGCTTTTGTACCTTTTTGAATCACGTAAAGTGTTCTTTTGTTCACATCCATCCAGGGGGAAAACCTGGAATCTTACCCGAATTGGAGCTCCGTAGCCCTGGGTATAAGGAGTGACTTTGCCCCCTTGGAGCTGAAACACTCATAATGTGTAAAACAGCTGTCTGGAGGTTATAAATGGGCCAGAGACACCGTAGGCCTGGTTCTGGCACTGTGAAGGTACTTGTGTACCTTTTTGGACCACGTAAAGTGTTCCATTGTTCACATCCTTCCAGGGGGAAAACCTGGAATCTTACCCGAATTGGAGCTCCGTAGCCCTGGGAAGAAGGAGTGACTTTGCCCCCTTGGAGCTGAAACACTCATAATGTGTAAAACAGCTGCCTGGAGGTTACAAATGGGCCCAGGGACATTGCAGGCCCAGTACTGACACTGTGAGGGTGCTTGTGTACCTCTTTGAATCACATAAAGTGTTCTTTTGTTCACATCCATCCAGGGGGAAAACCTGGAATCTTACCCGAATTGGAGCTCCGTATCCCTGGGTAGAAGGAGTGACTTTGCCCCCTTGGAGCTGAAACACTCATAATGTGTAAAACAGCTGCCTGGAGGTTACAAATGGGCCAGGGACACTGTAGGCCTGTTTCTGACACTGTGAAGGTGCTTTTGTACCTCTTTGAATCACTTAAAGTGTTCTTTTTTTTCCACTTCCATCCAGGGGGGAAACCTGGAATCGTACCCTACTTGGAGCACCGTAGCCCTGGGTAGAAGGAGTGACTTTGCCCCCTTGGAGCTGAAACACTCATAATGTGTAAAACAGCAGCCTGGAGGTTACAAATGGGCCCAGGGACATTGTAGGCCCAGTACTGACACTGTGAAGGTGCTTTTGTACCTTTTTGAATCACGTAAAGTGTTCTTTTGTTCACATCCATCCAGGGGGAAAACCTGGAATCTTACCCGAATTGGAGCTCCGTAGCCCTGGGTATAAGGAGTGACTTTGCCCCCTTGGAGCTGAAACACTCATAATGTGTAAAACAGCTGTCTGGAGGTTATAAATGGGCCAGAGACACCGTAGGCCTGGTTCTGGCACTGTGAAGGTACTTGTGTACCTTTTTGGACCACGTAAAGTGTTCTTTTGTTCACATCCTTCCAGGGGGAAAACCTGGAATCTTACCCGACTTGGAGCTCCGTAGGCCTGGGTAGAAGGAGTGACTTTACCCCCTTGGAGCTGAAACACTCATAATGTGTAAAACAGCTGCCTGAAGTTACAAATGGGCCCAGGGACATTGTAGGACCAGTACTGACACTGTGAGGGTGCTTGTGTACCTCTTTGAATCACATAAAGTGTTCTTTTGTTCACATCCATCCAGGGGGAAAACCTGGAATCTTACCCGAATTGGAGCTCCGTATCCCTGGGTAGAAGGAGTGACTTTGCCCCCTTGGAGCTGAAACAGTCATAATGAGTAAAACAGCTGCCTGGAGGTTACAAATGGGCCCAGGGACATTGTAGGCCCAGTACTGACACTATGAAGGTGCTTTTGTACCTTTTTGAATCACGTAAAGTGTTCTTTTGTTCACATCCTTCCAGGGGGAAAACCTGGAATCTTACCCTACTTGGAGCTCCGTAGCCCTGGGTAGAAGGAGTGACTTTGCCCCCTTGGAGCTGAAACACTCATAATGTGGAATACATGACTAAAACAAGTGCCTGGAGGTTATAAATGGGCCAGGGACACTGTAGGCCCGGTTCTGACACTGTGAAGGTGCTTGTGTACCTTTTTGGACCACGTAAAGTGTTCTTTTGTTCACATCCATCCAGGGGTAAAACCTGGAATCTTACCCTACTTGGAGCTCCGTAGCCCTGGGTAGAAGGAGTGACTTTGCCCCCTTGGAGCTGAAACACTCATAATGTGTAAAACAGCTGCCTGGAGGTTACAAATGGGCCCAGGGACATTGCAGGCCCAGTACTGACACTGTGAGGGTGCATGTGTACCTCCTTGAATCACGTAAAGTGTTCTTTTGTTCAAATCCATCCAGGGGGAAAACCTGGAATCTTACCCGAATTGGAGCTCTGTAGCCCTGGGTAGAAGGAGTGACTTTGCCCCCTTGGAGCTGAAACACTCATAATGTGGAATACATGACTAAAACAAGTGCCTGGAGGTTATAAATGGGCCTGGGACACTGTAGGCCCGGTTCTGACACTGTGAAGGTGCTTGTGTACCTTTTTGGACCACGTAAAGTGTTCTTTTGTTCACATCCATCCAGGGGTAAAACCTGGAATCTTACCCTACTTGGAGCTCCGTAGCCGTGGGTAGAAGGAGTGACTTTGCCCCCTTGGAGCTGAAACACTCATAATGTGTAAAACAGCTGCCTGGAGGTTACAAATGGGCCCAGGGACATTGCAGGCCCAGTACTGACACTGTGAGGGTGCTTGTGTACCTCCTTGAATCACGTAAAGTGTTCTTTTTTTTCCACATCCATCCAGGGGGGAAACCTGGAATCTTACCCTACTTGGAGCTCCGTAGCCCTTGGTAGAAGGAGTGACTTTGCCCCCTTGGAGCTGAAACACTCATAATGTGTAAAACAGCTGCCTGGAGGTTACAAATAGGCCCAGGGACACTGTAGGCCCGGTTCTGACACTGTGAAGGTGCTTGTGTACCTTTTTGGACCACGTAAAGTGTTCTTTTGTTCACATCCATCCAGGGGTAAAACCTGGAATCTTACCCTACTTGGAGCTCCGTAGCCGTGGGTAGAAGGAGTGACTTTGCCCCCTTGGAGCTGAAACACTCATAATGTGTAAAACAGCTGCCTGGAGGTTACAAATGGGCCCAGGGACATTGCAGGCCCAGTACTGACACTGTGAGGGTGCTTGTGTACCTCCTTGAATCACGTAAAGTGTTCATTTTTTTCCACATCCATCCAGGGGGGAAACCTGGAATCTTACCCTACTTGGAGCTCCGTAGCCCTTGGTAGAAGGAGTGACTTTGCCCCCTTGGAGCTGAAACACTCATAATGTCGAAAACATGACTAAAACAGCTGCCTGGAGGTTTTAAATGGGCCAGGGACATTGTAGGCCCAGTACTGACACTGTGAGTGTGCTTGTGTACCTCCTTGAATCACGTAAAGTGTTCTTTTTTTTCCACATCCATCCAATGGGAAAACGTAGAATCTTACCCGACTGGGAGCTCCGTAGCCCTGGGTAGAAGGAGTGACTTTGCCCCCTTGGAGCTGAAACACTCATAATGTGTAAAACAGCTCCCTGGAGGTTACAAATGGGCACAGGGACATTGCAGGCCCAGTACTGACACTGTGAGGGTGCCTGTGTACCTCTTTGAATCACATAAAGTGTTCTTTTTTTTCCACTTCCATCCAGGGGGGAAACCTGGAATCTTACTCTACTTGGAGCACCGTAGCCCTGGGTAGAAGGAGTGACTTTGCCCCCTTGGAGCTGAAAAACTCATAATGTGTAAAACAGCTGCCTGGAGGTTACAAATGGGCCCAGGGACATTGCAGGCCCAGTACTGACACTGTGAGGGTGCTTGTGTACCTCTTTGAATCACATAAAGTGTTCTTTTGTTCACATCCATCCAGGGGGAAAACCTGGAATCTTACCCGAATTGGAGCTCCGTAGCCCTGGGTAGAAGGAGTGACTTTGCCCCCTTGGAGCTGAAACACTCATAATGTGTAAAACAGCTGTCTGGAGGTTATAAATGGGCCAGAGACACCATAGGCCTGGTTCTGGCACTGTGAAGGTGCTTGTGTACCTTTTTGGACCACGTAAAGTGTTCTTTTGTTCACATCCATCCAGGGGGAAAACCTGGAATCTTACCCGACTTGGAGCTCCGTAGCCCTGGGTAGAAGGAGTGACTTTGCCCCCTTGGAGCTGAAACACTCATAATGTGTAAAACAGCTGCCTAAAGTTACAAATGGGCCCAGGGACATTGCAGGCCCAGTACTGACACTGTGAGGGTGCTTGTGTACCTCTTTGAATCACATAAAGTGTTCTTTTGTTCACATCCATCCAGGGGGAAAACCTGGAATCTTACCCGAATTGGAGCTCCGTAGCCCTGGGTAGAAGGAGTGACTTTGCCCCCTTGGAGCTGAAACACTCATAATGTGTAAAACAGCTGTCTGGAGGTTATAAATGGTCCAGAGACACCGTAGGCCTGGTTCTGGCACTGTGAAGGTACTTGTGTACCTTTTTGGACCACGTAAAGTGTTCTTTTGTTCACATCCTTCCAGGGGGAAATCCTGGAATCTTACCCGACTTGGAGCTCCGTAGGCCTGGGTAGAAGGAGTGACTTTGCCCCCTTGGAGCTGAAACACTCATAATGTGTAAAACAGCTGCCTGAAGTTACAAATGGGCCCAGGGACATTGTAGGACCAGTACTGACACTGTGAGGGTGCCTGTGTACCTCTTTGAATCACGTAAAGTGTTCTTTTGTTCACATCCATCCTGGGGGAAAACCTGGAATCTTACCCGACTTGGAGCTCCGTAGCCCTGGGTAGAAGGAGTGACTTTGCCCCCTTGGAGCTGAAACACTCATAATGTGTAAAACAGCTGTCTGGAGGTTATAAATGGGCCAGAGACACCGTAGGCCTGGTTCTGGCACTGTGAAGGTACTTGTGTACCTTTTTGGACCACGTAAAGTGTTCTTTTGTTCACATCCTTCCAGGGGGAAAACCTGGAATCTTACCCGACTTGGAGCTCCGTAGGCCTGGGTAGAAGGAGTGACTTTGCCCCCTTGGAGCTGAAACACTCATAATGTGTAAAACAGCTGCCTGAAGTTACAAATGGGCCCAGGGACATTGTAGGACCAGTACTGACACTGTGAGGGTGCCTGTGTACCTCTTTGAATCACGTAAAGTGTTCTTTTGTTCACATCCATCCAGGGGGAAAACCTGGAATCTTACCCGAATTGGAGCTCCGTAGCCCTGGGTATAAGGAGTGACTTTGCCCCCTTGGAGCTGAAACACTCATAATGTGTAAAACAGCTGTCTGGAGGTTATAAATGGGCCAGAGACACCGTAGGCCTGGTTCTGGCACTGTGAAGGTACTTGTGTACCTTTTTGGACCACGTAAAGTGTTCTTTTGTTCACATCCTTCCAGGGGGAAAACCTGGAATCTTACCCGACTTGGAGCTCCGTAGGCCTGGGTAGAAGGAGTGACTTTGCCCCCTTGGAGCTGAAACACTCATAATGTGTAAAACAGCTGCCTAAAGTTACAAATGGGCCCAGGGACATTGCAGGCCCAGTACTGACACTGTGAGGGTGCTTGTGTACCTCTTTGAATCACATAAAGTGTTCTTTTGTTCACATCCATCCAGGGGGAAAACCTGGAATCTTACCCGAATTGGAGCTCCTTAGCCCTGGGTAGAAGGAGTGACTTTGCCCACTTGGAGCTGAAACACTCATAATGTGTAAAACAGCTGTCTGGAGGTTATAAATGGGCCAGAGACACCGTAGGCCTGGTTCTGGCACTGTGAAGGTACTTGTGTACCTTTTTGGACCACGTAAAGTGTTCTTTTGTTCACATCCTTCCAGGGGGAAAACCTGGAATCTTACCCGACTTGGAGCTCCGTAGGCCTGGGTAGAAGGAGTGACTTTGCCCCCTTGGAGCTGAAACACTCATAATGTGTAAAACAGCTGTCTGAAGTTACAAATGGGCCCAGGGACATTGTAGGACCAGTACTGACACTGTGAGGGTGCCTGTGTACCTCTTTGAATCACGTAAAGTGTTCTTTTGTTCACATCCATCCAGGGGGAAAACCTGGAATCTTACCCGAATTGGAGCTCCGTAGCCCTGGGTATAAGGAGTGACTTTACCCCCTTGGAGCTGAAACACTCATAATGTGTAAAACAGCTGTCTGGAGGTTATAAATGGGCCAGAGACACTGTAGGCCTGGTTCTGGCACTGTGAAGGTACTTGTGTACCTTTTTGGACCACGTAAAGTGTTCTTTTGTTCACATCCTTCCAGGGGGAAAACCTGGAATCTTACCCGACTTGGAGCTCCGTAGGCCTGGGTAGAAGGAGTGACTTTGCCCCCTTGGAGCTGAAACACTCATAATGTGTAAAACAGCTGCCTGAAGTTACAAATGGGCCCAGGGACATTGTAGGACCAGTACTGACACTGTGAGGGTGCTTGTGTACCTCTTTGAATCACATAAAGTGTTCTTTTGTTCACATCCATCCAGGGGGAAAACCTGGAATCTTACCCGAATTGGAGCTCCGTATCCCTGGGTAGAAGGAGTGACTTTGCCCCCTTGGAGCTGAAACACTCATAATGAGTAAAACAGCTGCCTGGAGGTTACAAATGGGCCCAGGGACATTGTAGGCCCAGTACTGACACTATGAAAGTGCTTTTGTACCTTTTTGAATCACGTAAAGTGTTCTTTTGTTCACATCCTTCCAGGGGGAAAACCTGGAATCTTACCCTACTTGGAGCTCCGTAGCCCTGGGTAGAAGGAGTGACTTTGCCCCCTTGGAGCTGAAACACTCATAATGTGGAATACATGACTAAAACAAGTGCCTGGAGGTTATAAATGGGCCAGGGACACTGTAGGCCCGGTTCTGACACTGTGAAGGTGCTTGTGTACCTTTTTGGACCACGTAAAGTGTTCTTTTGTTCACATCCATCCAGGGGTAAAACCTGGAATCTTACCCTACTTGGAGCTCCGTAGCCCTGGGTAGAAGGAGTGACTTTGCCCCCTTGGAGCTGAAACACTCATAATGTGTAAAACAGCTGCCTGAAGTTACAAATGGGCCCAGGGACATTGTAGGACCAGTACTGACACTGTGAGGGTGCCTGTGTACCTCTTTGAATCACGTAAAGTGTTCTTTTGTTCACATCCATCCTGGGGGAAAACCTGGAATCTTACCCGACTTGGAGCTCCGTAGCCCTGGGTAGAAGGAGTGACTTTGCCCCCTTGGAGCTGAAACACTCATAATGTGTAAAACAGCTGTCTGGAGGTTATAAATGGGCCAGAGACACCGTAGGCCTGGTTCTGGCACTGTGAAGGTACTTGTGTACCTTTTTGGACCACGTAAAGTGTTCTTTTGTTCACATCCTTCCAGGGGGAAAACCTGGAATCTTACCCGACTTGGAGCTCCGTAGGCCTGGGTAGAAGGAGTGACTTTGCCCCCTTGGAGCTGAAACACTCATAATGTGTAAAACAGCTGCCTGAAGTTACAAATGGGCCCAGGGACATTGTAGGACCAGTACTGACACTGTGAGGGTGCCTGTGTACCTCTTTGAATCACGTAAAGTGTTCTTTTGTTCACATCCATCCAGGGGGAAAACCTGGAATCTTACCCGAATTGGAGCTCCGTAGCCCTGGGTATAAGGAGTGACTTTGCCCCCTTGGAGCTGAAACACTCATAATGTGTAAAACAGCTGTCTGGAGGTTATAAATGGGCCAGAGACACCGTAGGCCTGGTTCTGGCACTGTGAAGGTACTTGTGTACCTTTTTGGACCACGTAAAGTGTTCTTTTGTTCACATCCTTCCAGGGGGAAAACCTGGAATCTTACCCGACTTGGAGCTCCGTAGGCCTGGGTAGAAGGAGTGACTTTGCCCCCTTGGAGCTGAAACACTCATAATGTGTAAAACAGCTGCCTAAAGTTACAAATGGGCCCAGGGACATTGCAGGCCCAGTACTGACACTGTGAGGGTGCTTGTGTACCTCTTTGAATCACATAAAGTGTTCTTTTGTTCACATCCATCCAGGGGGAAAACCTGGAATCTTACCCGAATTGGAGCTCCTTAGCCCTGGGTAGAAGGAGTGACTTTGCCCACTTGGAGCTGAAACACTCATAATGTGTAAAACAGCTGTCTGGAGGTTATAAATGGGCCAGAGACACCGTAGGCCTGGTTCTGGCACTGTGAAGGTACTTGTGTACCTTTTTGGACCACGTAAAGTGTTCTTTTGTTCACATCCTTCCAGGGGGAAAACCTGGAATCTTACCCGACTTGGAGCTCCGTAGGCCTGGGTAGAAGGAGTGACTTTGCCCCCTTGGAGCTGAAACACTCATAATGTGTAAAACAGCTGTCTGAAGTTACAAATGGGCCCAGGGACATTGTAGGACCAGTACTGACACTGTGAGGGTGCCTGTGTACCTCTTTGAATCACGTAAAGTGTTCTTTTGTTCACATCCATCCAGGGGGAAAACCTGGAATCTTACCCGAATTGGAGCTCCGTAGCCCTGGGTATAAGGAGTGACTTTACCCCCTTGGAGCTGAAACACTCATAATGTGTAAAACAGCTGTCTGGAGGTTATAAATGGGCCAGAGACACTGTAGGCCTGGTTCTGGCACTGTGAAGGTACTTGTGTACCTTTTTGGACCACGTAAAGTGTTCTTTTGTTCACATCCTTCCAGGGGGAAAACCTGGAATCTTACCCGACTTGGAGCTCCGTAGGCCTGGGTAGAAGGAGTGACTTTGCCCCCTTGGAGCTGAAACACTCATAATGTGTAAAACAGCTGCCTGAAGTTACAAATGGGCCCAGGGACATTGTAGGACCAGTACTGACACTGTGAGGGTGCTTGTGTACCTCTTTGAATCACATAAAGTGTTCTTTTGTTCACATCCATCCAGGGGGAAAACCTGGAATCTTACCCGAATTGGAGCTCCGTATCCCTGGGTAGAAGGAGTGACTTTGCCCCCTTGGAGCTGAAACACTCATAATGAGTAAAACAGCTGCCTGGAGGTTACAAATGGGCCCAGGGACATTGTAGGCCCAGTACTGACACTATGAAAGTGCTTTTGTACCTTTTTGAATCACGTAAAGTGTTCTTTTGTTCACATCCTTCCAGGGGGAAAACCTGGAATCTTACCCTACTTGGAGCTCCGTAGCCCTGGGTAGAAGGAGTGACTTTGCCCCCTTGGAGCTGAAACACTCATAATGTGGAATACATGACTAAAACAAGTGCCTGGAGGTTATAAATGGGCCAGGGACACTGTAGGCCCGGTTCTGACACTGTGAAGGTGCTTGTGTACCTTTTTGGACCACGTAAAGTGTTCTTTTGTTCACATCCATCCAGGGGTAAAACCTGGAATCTTACCCTACTTGGAGCTCCGTAGCCCTGGGTAGAAGGAGTGACTTTGCCCCCTTGGAGCTGAAACACTCATAATGTGTAAAACAGCTGCCTGGAGGTTACAAATGGGCCCAGGGACATTGCAGGCCCAGTACTGACACTGTGAGGGTGCATGTGTACCTCCTTGAATCACGTAAAGTGTTCTTTTGTTCAAATCCATCCAGGGGGAAAACCTGGAATCTTACCCGAATTGGAGCTCCGTAGCCCTGGGTAGAAGGAGTGACTTTGCCCCCTTGGAGCTGAAACACTCATAATGTGTAAAACAGCTGCCTGGAGGTTACAAATGGGCCCAGGGACATTGCAGGCCCAGTACTGACACTGTGAGGGTGCTTGTGTACCTCTTTGAATCACATAAAGTGTTCTTTTGTTCACATCCATCCAGGGGGAAAACCTGGAATCTTACCCGAATTGGAGCTCCGTATCCCTGGGTAGAAGGAGTGACTTTGCCCCCTTGGAGCTGAAACACTCATAATGTGTAAAACAGCTGCCTGGAGGTTACAAATGGGCCAGGGACACTGAAGGCCCGTTTCTGACACTGTGAAGGTGCTTTTGTACCTCTTTGAATCACTTAAAGTGTTCTTTTTTTTCCACTTCCATCCAGGGGGGAAACCTGGAATCTTACCCTACTTGGAGCACCGTAGCCCTGGGTAGAAGGAGTGACTTTGCCCCCTTGGAGCTGAAACACTCATAATGTGTAAAACAGCAGCCTGGAGGTTACAAATGGGCCCAGGGACATTGTAGGCCCAGTACTGACACTGTGAAGGTGCTTTTGTACCTTTTTGAATCACGTAAAGTGTTCTTTTGTTCACATCCATCCAGGGGGAAAACCTGGAATCTTACCCGAATTGGAGCTCCGTAGCCCTGGGTATAAGGAGTGACTTTGCCCCCTTGGAGCTGAAACACTCATAATGTGTAAAACAGCTGTCTGGAGGTTATAAATGGGCCAGAGACACCGTAGGCCTGGTTCTGGCACTGTGAAGGTACTTGTGTACCTTTTTGGACCACGTAAAGTGTTCTTTTGTTCACATCCTTCCAGGGGGAAAACCTGGAATCTTACCCGACTTGGAGCTCCGTAGGCCTGGGTAGAAGGAGTGACTTTGCCCCCTTGGAGCTGAAACACTCATAATGTGTAAAACAGCTGCCTGAAGTTACAAATGGGCCCAGGGACATTGTAGGACCAGTACTGACACTGTGAGGGTGCTTGTGTACCTCTTTGAATCACATAAAGTGTTCTTTTGTTCACATCCATCCAGGGGGAAGACCTGGAATCTTACCCGAATTGGAGCTCCGTATCCCTGGGTAGAAGGAGTGACTTTGCCCCCTTGGAGCTGAAACACTCAAAATGAGTAAAACAGCTGCCTGGAGGTTACAAATGGGCCCAGGGACATTGTAGGCCCAGTACTGACACTATGAAGGTGCTTTTGTACCTTTTTGAATCACGTAAAGTGTTCTTTTGTTCACATCCTTCCAGGGGGAAAACCTGGAATCTTACCCTACTTGGAGCTCCGTAGCCCTGGGTAGAAGGAGTGACTTTGCCCCCTTGGAGCTGAAACACTCATAATGTGGAATACATGACTAAAACAAGTGCCTGGAGGTTATAAATGGGCCAGGGGCACTGTAGGCCCGGTTCTGACACTGTGAAGGTGCTTGTGTACCTTTTTGGACCACGTAAAGTGTTCTTTTGTTCACATCCATCCAGGGGTAAAACCTGGAATCTTACCCTACTTGGAGCTCCGTAGCCCTGGGTAGAAGGAGTGACTTTGCCCCCTTGGAGCTGAAACACTCATAATGTGTAAAACAGCTGCCTGGAGGTTACAAATGGGCCCAGGGACATTGCAGGCCCAGTACTGACACTGTGAGGGTGCATGTGTACCTCCTTGAATCACGTAAAGTGTTCTTTTGTTCAAATCCATCCAGGGGGAAAACCTGGAATCTTACCCGAATTGGAGCTCCGTAGCCCTGGGTAGAAGGAGTGACTTTGCCCCCTTGGAGCTGAAACACTCATAATGTGGAATACATGACTAAAACAAGTGCCTGGAGGTTATAAATGGGCCAGGGACACTGTAGGCCCGGTTCTGACACTGTGAAGGTGCTTGTGTACCTTTTTGGACCACGTAAAGTGTTCTTTTGTTCACATCCATCCAGGGGGAAAACCTGGAATCTTACCCGACTTGGAGCTCCGTAGCCCTGGGTAGAAGGAGTGACTTTGCCCCCTTGGAGCTGAAACACTCATAATGTGTAAAACAGCTGCCTAAAGTTACAAATGGGCCCAGGGACATTGCAGGCCCAGTACTGACACTGTGAGGGTGCTTGTGTACCTCTTTGAATCACATAAAGTGTTCTTTTGTTCACATCCATCCAGGGGGAAAACCTGGAATCTTACCCGAATTGGAGCTCCGTAGCCCTGGGTAGAAGGAGTGACTTTGCCCCCTTGGAGCTGAAACACTCATAATGTGTAAAACAGCTGTCTGGAGGTTATAAATGGGCCAGAGACACAATAGGCCTGGTTCTGGCACTGTGAAGGTGCTTGTGTACCTTTTTGTACCACGTAAAGTGTTCTTTTGTTCACATCCATCCAGGGGGAAAACCTGGAATCTTACCCGACTTGGAGCTCCGTAGCCCTGGGTAGAAGGAGTGACTTTGCCCCCTTGGAGCTGAAACACTCATAATGTGTAAAACAGCTGCCTGAAGTTACAAATGGGCCCAGGGACATTGTAGGCCCAGTACTGACACTATGAAGGTGCTTTTGTACCTTTTTGAATCACGTAAAGTGTTCTTTTGTTCACATCCTTCCAGGGGGAAAACCTGGAATCTTACACGAATTGGAGCTCCGTATCCCTGGGTAGAAGGAGTGACTTTGCCCCCTTGGAGCTGAAACACTCATAATGTGGAATACATGACTAAAACAAGTGCCTGGAGGTTATAAATGGGCCAGGGACACTGTAGGCCCGGTTCTGACACTGTGAAGGTGTTTGTGTACCTTTTTGGACCACGTAAAGTGTTCTTTTGTTCACATCCATCCAGGGGTAAAACCTGGAATCTTACCCTACTTGGAGCTCCGTAGCACTGGGTAGAAGGAGTGACTTTGCCCCCTTGGAGCTGAAACACTCATAATGTGTAAAACAGCTGCCTGGAGGTTACAAATGGGCCCAGGGACATTGCAGGCCCAGTACTGACACTGTGAGGGTGCATGTGTACCTCCTTGAATCACGTAAAGTGTTCTTTTGTTCAAATCCATCCAGGGGGAAAACCTGGAATCTTACCCGAATTGGAGCTCCGTAGCCCTGGGTAGAAGGAGTGACTTTGCCCCCTTGGAGCTGAAACACTCATAATGTGTAAAACAGCTGCCTGGAGGATACAAATGGGCCCAGGGACATTGCAGGCCCAGTACTGACACTGTGAGGGTGCTTGTGTACCTCTTTGAATCACATAAAGTGTTCTTTTGTTCACATCCATCCAGGGGGAAAACCTGGAATCTTACCCGAATTGGAGCTCCGTATCCCTGGGTAGAAGGAGTGACTTTGCCCCCTTGGAGCTGAAACACTCATAATGTGTAAAACAGCTGCCTGGAGGTTACAAATGGGCCAGGGACACTGTAGGCCCGTTTCTGACACTGTGAAGGTGCTTTTGTACCTCTTTGAATCACTTAAAGTGTTCTTTTTTTTCCACTTCCATCCAGGGGGGAAACCTGGAATCTTACCCTACTTGGAGCACCGTAGCCCTGGGTAGAAGGAGTGACTTTGCCCCCTTGGAGCTGAAACACTCATAATGTGTAAAACAGCAGCCTGGAGGTTACAAATGGGCCCAGGGACATTGTAGGCCCAGTACTGACACTGTGAAGGTGCTTTTGTACCTTTTTGAATCACGTAAAGTGTTCTTTTGTTCACATCCATCCAGGGGGAAAACCTGGAATCTTACCCGAATTGGAGCTCCGTAGCCCTGGGTATAAGGAGTGACTTTGCCCCCTTGGAGCTGAAACACTCATAATGTGTAAAACAGCTGTCTGGAGGTTATAAATGGGCCAGAGACACCGTAGGCCTGGTTCTGGCACTGTGAAGGTACTTGTGTACCTTTTTGGACCACGTAAAGTGTTACTTTGTTCACATCCTTCCAGGGGGAAAACCTGGAATCTTACCCGAATTGGAGCTCCGTAGCCCTGGGTAGAAGGAGTGACTTTGCCCCCTTGGAGCTGAAACACTCATAATGTGTAAAACAGCTGCCTGGAGGTTACAAATGGGCCCAGGGACATTGCAGGCCCAGTACTGACACTGTGAGGGTGCTTGTGTACCTCTTTGAATCACATAAAGTGTTCTTTTGTTCACATCCATCCAGGGGGAAAACCTGGAATCTTACCCGAATTGGAGCTCCGTATCCCTGGGTAGAAGGAGTGACTTTGCCCCCTTGGAGCTGAAACACTCATAATGTGTAAAACAGCTGCCTGGAGGTTACAAATGGGCCAGGGACACTGTAGGCCTGTTTCTGACACTGTGAAGGTGCTTTTGTACCTCTTTGAATCACTTAAAGTGTTCTTTTTTTTCCACTTCCATCCAGGGGGGAAACCTGGAATCTTACCCTACTTGGAGCACCGTAGCCCTGGGTAGAAGGAGTGACTTTGCCCCCTTGGAGCTGAAACACTCATAATGTGTAAAACAGCAGCCTGGAGGTTACAAATGGGCCCAGGGACATTGTAGGCCCAGTACTGACACTGTGAAGGTGCTTTTGTACCTTTTTGAATCACGTAAAGTGTTCTTTTGTTCACTACCATCCAGGGGGAAAACCTGGAATCTTACCCGAATTGGAGCTCCGTAGCCCTGGGTATAAGGAGTGACTTTGCCCCCTTGGAGCTGAAACACTCATAATGTGTAAAACAGCTGTCTGGAGGTTATAAATGGGCCAGAGACACCGTAGGCCTGGTTCTGGCACTGTGAAGGTACTTGTGTACCTTTTTGGACCACGTAAAGTGTTCTTTTGTTCACATCCTTCCAGGGGGAAAACCTGGAATCTTACCCGACTTGGAGCTCCGTAGGCCTGGGTAGAAGGAGTGACTTTACCCCCTTGGAGCTGAAACACTCATAATGTGTAAAACAGCTGCCTGAAGTTACAAATGGGCCCAGGGACATTGTAGGACCAGTACTGACACTGTGAGGGTGCTTGTGTACCTCTTTGAATCACATAAAGTGTTCTTTTGTTCACATCCATCCAGGGGGAAAACCTGGAATCTTACCCGAATTGGAGCTCCGTATCCCTGGGTAGAAGGAGTGACTTTGCCCCCTTGGAGCTGAAACAGTCATAATGAGTAAAACAGCTGCCTGGAGGTTACAAATGGGCCCAGGGACATTGTAGGCCCAGTACTGACACTATGAAGGTGCTTTTGTACCTTTTTGAATCACGTAAAGTGTTCTTTTGTTCACATCCTTCCAGGGGGAAAACCTGGAATCTTACCCTACTTGGAGCTCCGTAGCCCTGGGTAGAAGGAGTGACTTTGCCCCCTTGGAGCTGAAACACTCATAATGTGGAATACATGACTAAAACAAGTGCCTGGAGGTTATAAATGGGCCAGGGACACTGTAGGCCCGGTTCTGACACTGTGAAGGTGCTTGTGTACCTTTTTGGACCACGTAAAGTGTTCTTTTGTTCACATCCATCCAGGGGTAAAACCTGGAATCTTACCCTACTTGGAGCTCCGTAGCCCTGGGTAGAAGGAGTGACTTTGCCCCCTTGGAGCTGAAACACTCATAATGTGTAAAACAGCTGCCTGGAGGTTACAAATGGGCCCAGGGACATTGCAGGCCCAGTACTGACACTGTGAGGGTGCATGTGTACCTCCTTGAATCACGTAAAGTGTTCTTTTGTTCAAATCCATCCAGGGGGAAAACCTGGAATCTTACCCGAATTGGAGCTCTGTAGCCCTGGGTAGAAGGAGTGACTTTGCCCCCTTGGAGCTGAAACACTCATAATGTGGAATACATGACTAAAACAAGTGCCTGGAGGTTATAAATGGGCCTGGGACACTGTAGGCCCGGTTCTGACACTGTGAAGGTGCTTGTGTACCTTTTTGGACCACGTAAAGTGTTCTTTTGTTCACATCCATCCAGGGGTAAAACCTGGAATCTTACCCTACTTGGAGCTCCGTAGCCGTGGGTAGAAGGAGTGACTTTGCCCCCTTGGAGCTGAAACACTCATAATGTGTAAAACAGCTGCCTGGAGGTTACAAATGGGCCCAGGGACATTGCAGGCCCAGTACTGACACTGTGAGGGTGCTTGTGTACCTCCTTGAATCACGTAAAGTGTTCTTTTTTTTCCACATCCATCCAGGGGGGAAACCTGGAATCTTACCCTACTTGGAGCTCCGTAGCCCTTGGTAGAAGGAGTGACTTTGCCCCCTTGGAGCTGAAACACTCATAATGTGTAAAACAGCTGCCTGGAGGTTACAAATAGGCCCAGGGACACTGTAGGCCCGGTTCTGACACTGTGAAGGTGCTTGTGTACCTTTTTGGACCACGTAAAGTGTTCTTTTGTTCACATCCATCCAGGGGTAAAACCTGGAATCTTACCCTACTTGGAGCTCCGTAGCCGTGGGTAGAAGGAGTGACTTTGCCCCCTTGGAGCTGAAACACTCATAATGTGTAAAACAGCTGCCTGGAGGTTACAAATGGGCCCAGGGACATTGCAGGCCCAGTACTGACACTGTGAGGGTGCTTGTGTACCTCCTTGAATCACGTAAAGTGTTCATTTTTTTCCACATCCATCCAGGGGGGAAACCTGGAATCTTACCCTACTTGGAGCTCCGTAGCCCTTGGTAGAAGGAGTGACTTTGCCCCCTTGGAGCTGAAACACTCATAATGTCGAAAACATGACTAAAACAGCTGCCTGGAGGTTTTAAATGGGCCAGGGACATTGTAGGCCCAGTACTGACACTGTGAGTGTGCTTGTGTACCTCCTTGAATCACGTAAAGTGTTCTTTTTTTTCCACATCCATCCAATGGGAAAACGGAGAATCTTACCCGACTGGGAGCTCCGTAGCCCTGGGTAGAAGGAGTGACTTTGCCCCCTTGGAGCTGAAACACTCATAATGTGTAAAACAGCTCCCTGGAGGTTACAAATGGGCACAGGGACATTGCAGGCCCAGTACTGACACTGTGAGGGTGCCTGTGTACCTCTTTGAATCACATAAAGTGTTCTTTTTTTTCCACTTCCATCCAGGGGGGAAACCTGGAATCTTACTCTACTTGGAGCACCGTAGCCCTGGGTAGAAGGAGTGACTTTGCCCCCTTGGAGCTGAAAAACTCATAATGTGTAAAACAGCTGCCTGGAGGTTACAAATGGGCCCAGGGACATTGCAGGCCCAGTACTGACACTGTGAGGGTGCTTGTGTACCTCTTTGAATCACATAAAGTGTTCTTTTGTTCACATCCATCCAGGGGGAAAACCTGGAATCTTACCCGAATTGGAGCTCCGTAGCCCTGGGTAGAAGGAGTGACTTTGCCCCCTTGGAGCTGAAACACTCATAATGTGTAAAACAGCTGTCTGGAGGTTATAAATGGGCCAGAGACACCATAGGCCTGGTTCTGGCACTGTGAAGGTGCTTGTGTACCTTTTTGGACCACGTAAAGTGTTCTTTTGTTCACATCCATCCAGGGGGAAAACCTGGAATCTTACCCGACTTGGAGCTCCGTAGCCCTGGGTAGAAGGAGTGACTTTGCCCCCTTGGAGCTGAAACACTCATAATGTGTAAAACAGCTGCCTAAAGTTACAAATGGGCCCAGGGACATTGCAGGCCCAGTACTGACACTGTGAGGGTGCTTGTGTACCTCTTTGAATCACATAAAGTGTTCTTTTGTTCACATCCATCCAGGGGGAAAACCTGGAATCTTACCCGAATTGGAGCTCCGTAGCCCTGGGTAGAAGGAGTGACTTTGCCCCCTTGGAGCTGAAACACTCATAATGTGTAAAACAGCTGTCTGGAGGTTATAAATGGTCCAGAGACACCGTAGGCCTGGTTCTGGCACTGTGAAGGTACTTGTGTACCTTTTTGGACCACGTAAAGTGTTCTTTTGTTCACATCCTTCCAGGGGGAAATCCTGGAATCTTACCCGACTTGGAGCTCCGTAGGCCTGGGTAGAAGGAGTGACTTTGCCCCCTTGGAGCTGAAACACTCATAATGTGTAAAACAGCTGCCTGAAGTTACAAATGGGCCCAGGGACATTGTAGGACCAGTACTGACACTGTGAGGGTGCCTGTGTACCTCTTTGAATCACGTAAAGTGTTCTTTTGTTCACATCAATCCTGGGGGAAAACCTGGAATCTTACCCGACTTGGAGCTCCGTAGCCCTGGGTAGAAGGAGTGACTTTGCCCCCTTGGAGCTGAAACACTCATAATGTGTAAAACAGCTGTCTGGAGGTTATAAATGGGCCAGAGACACCGTAGGCCTGGTTCTGGCACTGTGAAGGTACTTGTGTACCTTTTTGGACCACGTAAAGTGTTCTTTTGTTCACAGCCTTCCAGGGGGAAAACCTGGAATCTTACCCGACTTGGAGCTGCGTAGGCCTGGGTAGAAGGAGTGACTTTGCCCCCTTGGAGCTGAAACACTCATAATGTGTAAAACAGCTGCCTGAAGTTACAAATGGGCCCAGGGACATTGTAGGACCAGTACTGACACTGTGAGGGTGCCTGTGTACCTCTTTGAATCACGTAAAGTGTTCTTTTGTTCACATCCATCCAGGGGGAAAACCTGGAATCTTACCCGAATTGGAGCTCCGTAGCCCTGGGTATAAGGAGTGACTTTGCCCCCTTGGAGCTGAAACACTCATAATGTGTAAAACAGCTGTCTGGAGGTTATAAATGGGCCAGAGACACCGTAGGCCTGGTTCTGGCACTGTGAAGGTACTTGTGTACCTTTTTGGACCACGTAAAGTGTTCTTTTGTTCACATCCTTCCAGGGGGAAAACCTGGAATCTTACCCGACTTGGAGCTCCGTAGGCCTGGGTAGAAGGAGTGACTTTGCCCCCTTGGAGCTGAAACACTCATAATGTGTAAAACAGCTGCCTAAAGTTACAAATGGGCCCAGGGACATTGCAGGCCCAGTACTGACACTGTGAGGGTGCTTGTGTACCTCTTTGAATCACATAAAGTGTTCTTTTGTTCACATCCATCCAGGGGGAAAACCTGGAATCTTACCCGAATTGGAGCTCCTTAGCCCTGGGTAGAAGGAGTGACTTTGCCCCCTTGGAGCTGAAACACTCATAATGTGTAAAACAGCTGTCTGGAGGTTATAAATGGGCCAGAGACACCGTAGGCCTGGTTCTGGCACTGTGAAGGTACTTGTGTACCTTTTTGGACCACGTAAAGTGTTCTTTTGTTCACATCCTTCCAGGGGGAAAACCTGGAATCTTACCCGACTTGGAGCTCCGTAGGCCTGGGTAGAAGGAGTGACTTTGCCCCCTTGGAGCTGAAACACTCATAATGTGTAAAACAGCTGTCTGAAGTTACAAATGGGCCCAGGGACATTGTAGGACCAGTACTGACACTGTGAGGGTGCCTGTGTACCTCTTTGAATCACGTAAAGTGTTCTTTTGTTCACATCCATCCAGGGGGAAAACCTGGAATCTTACCCGAATTGGAGCTCCGTAGCCCTGGGTATAAGGAGTGACTTTACCCCCTTGGAGCTGAAACACTCATAATGTGTAAAACAGCTGTCTGGAGGTTATAAATGGGCCAGAGACACTGTAGGCCTGGTTCTGGCACTGTGAAGGTACTTGTGTACCTTTTTGGACCACGTAAAGTGTTCTTTTGTTCACATCCTTCCAGGGGGAAAACCTGGAATCTTACCCGACTTGGAGCTCCGTAGGCCTGGGTAGAAGGAGTGACTTTGCCCCCTTGGAGCTGAAACACTCATAATGTGTAAAACAGCTGCCTGAAGTTACAAATGGGCCCAGGGACATTGTAGGACCAGTACTGACACTGTGAGGGTGCTTGTGTACCTCTTTGAATCACATAAAGTGTTCTTTTGTTCACATCCATCCAGGGGGAAAACCTGGAATCTTACCCGAATTGGAGCTCCGTATCCCTGGGTAGAAGGAGTGACTTTGCCCCCTTGGAGCTGAAACACTCATAATGAGTAAAACAGCTGCCTGGAGGTTACAAATGGGCCCAGGGACATTGTAGGCCCAGTACTGACACTATGAAAGTGCTTTTGTACCTTTTTGAATCACGTAAAGTGTTCTTTTGTTCACATCCTTCCAGGGGGAAAACCTGGAATCTTACCCTACTTGGAGCTCCGTAGCCCTGGGTAGAAGGAGTGACTTTGCCCCCTTGGAGCTGAAACACTCATAATGTGGAATACATGACTAAAACAAGTGCCTGGAGGTTATAAATGGGCCAGGGACACTGTAGGCCCGGTTCTGACACTGTGAAGGTGCTTGTGTACCTTTTTGGACCACGTAAAGTGTTCTTTTGTTCACATCCATCCAGGGGTAAAACCTGGAATCTTACCCTACTTGGAGCTCCGTAGCCCTGGGTAGAAGGAGTGACTTTGCCCCCTTGGAGCTGAAACACTCATAATGTGTAAAACAGCTGCCTGGAGGTTACAAATGGGCCCAGGGACATTGCAGGCCCAGTACTGACACTGTGAGGGTGCATGTGTACCTCCTTGAATCACGTAAAGTGTTCTTTTGTTCAAATCCATCCAGGGGGAAAACCTGGAATCTTACCCGAATTGGAGCTCCGTAGCCCTGGGTAGAAGGAGTGACTTTGCCCCCTTGGAGCTGAAACACTCATAATGTGGAATACATGACTAAAACAAGTGCCTGGAGGTTATAAATGGGCCAGGGACACTGTAGGCCCGGTTCTGACACTGTGAAGGTGCTTGTGTACCTTTTTGGACCACGTAAAGTGTTCTTTTGTTCACATCCATCCAGGGGGAAAACCTGGAATCTTACCCGACTTGGAGCTCCGTAGCCCTGGGTAGAAGGAGTGACTTTGCCCCCTTGGAGCTGAAACACTCATAATGTGTAAAACAGCTGCCTAAAGTTACAAATGGGCCCAGGGACATTGCAGGCCCAGTACTGACACTGTGAGGGTGCTTGTGTACCTCTTTGAATCACATAAAGTGTTCTTTTGTTCACATCCATCCAGGGGGAAAACCTGGAATCTTACCCGAATTGGAGCTCCGTAGCCCTGGGTAGAAGGAGTGACTTTGCCCCCTTGGAGCTGAAACACTCATAATGTGTAAAACAGCTGTCTGGAGGTTATAAATGGGCCAGAGACACAATAGGCCTGGTTCTGGCACTGTGAAGGTGCTTGTGTACCTTTTTGGACCACGTAAAGTGTTCTTTTGTTCACATCCATCCAGGGGGAAAACCTGGAATCTTACCCGACTTGGAGCTCCGTAGCCCTGGGTAGAAGGAGTGACTTTGCCCCCTTGGAGCTGAAACACTCATAATGTGTAAAACAGCTGCCTGAAGTTACAAATGGGCCCAGGGACATTGTAGGCCCAGTACTGACACTATGAAGGTGCTTTTGTACCTTTTTGAATCACGTAAAGTGTTCTTTTGTTCACATCCTTCCAGGGGGAAAACCTGGAATCTTACACGAATTGGAGCTCCGTATCCCTGGGTAGAAGGAGTGACTTTGCCCCCTTGGAGCTGAAACACTCATAATGTGGAATACATGACTAAAACAAGTGCCTGGAGGTTATAAATGGGCCAGGGACACTGTAGGCCCGGTTCTGACACTGTGAAGGTGTTTGTGTACCTTTTTGGACCACGTAAAGTGTTCTTTTGTTCACATCCATCCAGGGGTAAAACCTGGAATCTTACCCTACTTGGAGCTCCGTAGCCCTGGGTAGAAGGAGTGACTTTGCCCCCTTGGAGCTGAAACACTCATAATGTGTAAAACAGCTGCCTGGAGGTTACAAATGGGCCCAGGGACATTGCAGGCCCAGTACTGACACTGTGAGGGTGCATGTGTACCTCCTTGAATCACGTAAAGTGTTCTTTTGTTCAAATCCATCCAGGGGGAAAACCTGGAATCTTACCCGAATTGGAGCTCCGTAGCCCTGGGTAGAAGGAGTGACTTTGCCCCCTTGGAGCTGAAACACTCATAATGTGTAAAACAGCTGCCTGGAGGATACAAATGGGCCCAGGGACATTGCAGGCCCAGTACTGACACTGTGAGGGTGCTTGTGTACCTCTTTGAATCACATAAAGTGTTCTTTTGTTCACATCCATCCAGGGGGAAAACCTGGAATCTTACCCGAATTGGAGCTCCGTATCCCTGGGTAGAAGGAGTGACTTTGCCCCCTTGGAGCTGAAACACTCATAATGTGTAAAACAGCTGCCTGGAGGTTACAAATGGGCCAGGGACACTGTAGGCCCGTTTCTGACACTGTGAAGGTGCTTTTGTACCTCTTTGAATCACTTAAAGTGTTCTTTTTTTTCCACTTCCATCCAGGGGGGAAACCTGGAATCTTACCCTACTTGGAGCACCGTAGCCCTGGGTAGAAGGAGTGACTTTGCCCCCTTGGAGCTGAAACACTCATAATGTGTAAAACAGCAGCCTGGAGGTTACAAATGGGCCCAGGGACATTGTAGGCCCAGTACTGACACTGTGAAGGTGCTTTTGTACCTTTTTGAATCACGTAAAGTGTTCTTTTGTTCACATCCATCCAGGGGGAAAACCTGGAATCTTACCCGAATTGGAGCTCCGTAGCCCTGGGTATAAGGAGTGACTTTGCCCCCTTGGAGCTGAAACACTCATAATGTGTAAAACAGCTGTCTGGAGGTTATAAATGGGCCAGAGACACCGTAGGCCTGGTTCTGGCACTGTGAAGGTACTTGTGTACCTTTTTGGACCACGTAAAGTGTTCCATTGTTCACATCCTTCCAGGGGGAAAACCTGGAATCTTACCCGAATTGGAGCTCCGTAGCCCTGGGAAGAAGGAGTGACTTTGCCCCCTTGGAGCTGAAACACTCATAATGTGTAAAACAGCTGCCTGGAGGTTACAAATGGGCCCAGGGACATTGCAGGCCCAGTACTGACACTGTGAGGGTGCTTGTGTACCTCTTTGAATCACATAAAGTGTTCTTTTGTTCACATCCATCCAGGGGGAAAACCTGGAATCTTACCCGAATTGGAGCTCCGTATCCCTGGGTAGAAGGAGTGACTTTGCCCCCTTGGAGCTGAAACAGTCATAATGAGTAAAACAGCTGCCTGGAGGTTACAAATGGGCCCAGGGACATTGTAGGCCCAGTACTGACACTATGAAGGTGCTTTTGTACCTTTTTGAATCACGTAAAGTGTTCTTTTGTTCACATCCTTCCAGGGGGAAAACCTGGAATCTTACCCTACTTGGAGCTCCGTAGCCCTGGGTAGAAGGAGTGACTTTGCCCCCTTGGAGCTGAAACACTCATAATGTGGAATACATGACTAAAACAAGTGCCTGGAGGTTATAAATGGGCCAGGGACACTGTAGGCCCGGTTCTGACACTGTGAAGGTGCTTGTGTACCTTTTTGGACCACGTAAAGTGTTCTTTTGTTCACATCCATCCAGGGGTAAAACCTGGAATCTTACCCTACTTGGAGCTCCGTAGCCCTGGGTAGAAGGAGTGACTTTGCCCCCTTGGAGCTGAAACACTCATAATGTGTAAAACAGCTCCCTGGAGGTTACAAATGGGCACAGGGACATTGCAGGCCCGTTTCTGACACTGTGAAGGTGTTTTTGAACCTCTTTGAATCACTTAAAGTGTTCTTTTTTTTCCACTTCCATCCAGGGGGGAAACCTGGAATCTTACTCTACTTGGAGCACCGTAGCCCTGGGTAGAAGGAGTGACTTTGCCCCCTTGGAGCTGAAACACTCATAATGTGTAAAACAGCTCCCTGGAGGTTACAAATGGGCACAGGGACATTGCAGGCCCAGTACTGACACTGTGAGGGTGCCTGTGTACCTCTTTGAATCACATAAAGTGTTCTTTTGTTCACATCCATCCAGGGGGAAAACCAGGAATCTTACCCGAATTGGAGCTCCGTAGCCCTGGGTAGAAGGAGTGACTCTGCCCCTTGGAGCTGAAGATGTAAACATGTACACATATTCTCGACTATTAAGCCCCCACAGGGTGGGGCTTACAGACAGACCCATGTAGGGAACAAAAAGTCGAGTTATCCCGGCCGGCCGGCAGTCCGGCCATCTGGTCGGCCACTTGTGCAACCAGATGGCTCAGCGTGATGTGCGACCAGATGGCCGGACAGCCAGCCAGCCGGGCTAACTCAATCTTTTGTTCCCTAGAGGCCTGTAAGCCCCCACCCTGTGGGGGCTTAATAGTCGAGAATACGGGAAAGCGTAAAGAAATTGGGTATAGGCCTGGAGAGCGGCCCAACCCGGCAGGGAAAATGTAATAAAATGGTGTCGCATACACACAGCTCTGTTATGATCCAGTGGGCGGCCCTCAGAAGGGCCTTTAGGTTGTCTTTTTTGTACGTTCTCGGCGAGTAGCGTTTAACCGCCAAATCCGTAGAGAGTACGTCCCTGGCGCTTCAGGGCGTAGACCACATCCATGGCGGTGACGGTCTTTCTCTTGGCGTGCTCGGTATAGGTGACGGCGTCCCGGATGACGTTCTCCAGGAAAACCTTCAGCACACCGCGGGTCTCCTCGTAGATGAGGCCGGAGATGCGCTTGACACCGCCGCGGCGAGCCAGGCGGCGAATGGCGGGCTTGGTGATGCCCTGGATGTTGTCGCGGAGCACCTTCCTGTGCCTCTTGGCACCGCCTTTGCCGAGCCCCTTTCCTCCTTTGCCGCGTCCAGACATGCTCTCTTCTCGGTCGAAGCAGAAATAAAAGCAGCAGCCCGAAAACGGCTGCTTATATAGAGCAGCCGGCGGACCGGCGAGGGAGCCTCTCACATCACGTGACAGGGCGGGAGAGCCGGTGCCCGGCCCACCCTCTGCAGAGAGCGGGCCCCGAGCGGCCGCCGCCGTTTGAAAAAGAGCGGGCTCCCAGCCGCCTCTTTGTCCTGGGCTCGCCTGCGGGCGGGCGGGCTCTGCAGCTTCTGCTCTTCCCTCCTTACACGTCACCGGTGTTCAGGCCACACAAACGGAACAGTGAATAGCACGCCAGCCCCTCGCTGGTTGTTCCGGCCTGAAGTAACCCTAACCCTGGGTCCCCCTCCGACCGCTCTGTTATGTCTCAATGGGGCCAGCGTACCGAAGGCCTCCCCGGCGCTATCGCGCTGCGTGCGTGCAGCAACAACATACACACGTTCACATCCCGCGCCCGGTAGCGGCATGTCCGCAAACTGAGAAATATAGATGTATAAAAATAAATAAAAAGTATGGACCGCAAGGTAGCCTTTGCGGCTGTGTTAACATTATTAACGTGTATCGCTGAAGGGTTGGACACGCCGCCCGGTGAAGCGAAGGTGCGAGCGCTGAATTTAAAGAAGCCGGCAAAAGTGATTCTTAGAAGGGATAAGCTCTTTGATGGAATCTGTTTGCGGCTCTGAAAAGAGCCCTTGTGTTTATAATGTATTTATAAGGTGGTTTGTAAGTGAGGCTGCGGCGCTTCACTTGCTTGCTTTGCCCCCAGCCTTGTGGCTCTCGGTTTTCTTGGGCAGCAGCACGGCCTGGATGTTTGGCAGAACGCCTCCCTGGGCGATGGTAACTCTGCCCAGCAGCTTGTTGAGCTCCTCGTCGTTGCGGATGGCGAGCTGGAGGTGCCTGGGGATGATGCGGGTCTTCTTGTTGTCCCGGGCCGCGTTGCCAGCCAGCTCGAGGATCTCGGCCGTCAGGTACTCCAGAACTGCAGCCAGATAGACAGGGGCACCGGCGCCGACCCGCTCGGCGTAGCTTCCCTTTCGGAGCAGCCTGTGCACACGGCCCACAGGGAACTGGAGTCCAGCTCTGGAAGAGCGTGTCTTGGCTTTAGCGCGGGCCTTGCCTCCTTGCTTTCCGCGTCCAGACATGGCGAGCAGCTGCTGTAGGTTCTCACGATCGGAAGACAGAGAGACTATTCCTGCGTGCTCCGGACCCCGGTGATATAAAGACTTCGGGTTGTCTCTGATTGGTTGACCGCTAGGCTCTGAGGCCCAGATTGGAGGAAGGAATAACCTATTCCACCAATCAGAATTACAGAAGTGAAAGGCACGTATTAAGATGAGGAAGGAGGGGATGCCGGTTGTGCCTACCAATGGGAACGAAGAATAGAACAAGCAGCTGCTTTACACGCCCAGCCTATAAGTACACCAGCCCGGGCGCCGTTTCCGCATTTCTCCTGATTCCACAGCGAGCGCCTGCCGATTGTCGATCATGCCTGAACCAGCCAAGTCCGCGCCGGCTCCCAAGAAGGGCTCCAAGAAAGCGCTGTCCAAGCCACCCAAGAAGGACGGGAAGAAGCGCAAGAGGACCAGGAAGGAGAGCTACGCTATCTACATTTACAAAGTGATGAAGCAGGTGCACCCTGACACCGGCATCTCCTCCAAGGCCATGGGCATCATGAACTCCTTCGTCAACGACATCTTTGAGCGCATCGCTGGGGAGGCTTCCCGTCTGGCTCACTACAACCAGCGGCGCACCATCACCTCCCGGGAGATCCAGACCGCCGTGCGCCTGCTGCTGCCCGGAGAGCTGGCCAAGCACGCCGTGTCTGAAGGCACCAAGGCTGTCACCAAGTACACAAGCGCCAAGTAAGGCGTCGAGGGACATCTCTAATTAACACAACGGCTCTTCTAAGGGCCAACACTTTTTCCTCTAAGAGCTGCTGTGCGGATATTATCGATGAAGAGGTACCCTTAACGTGTCTTATGAATTAAGCGTAGTGTCGTGCGCATTAGGTTCCGCTCTGACGGGGCCTGCAGCAGTGCAAGGGACGGTAGAGCAGAGCGCCCTTCCTCATAAAACGTCTATGTGAACAGGCTTTGTTGGGGATAAAGTGTCACTAAGCGCTGTAATGTAACGGCGTTTGACCCACACGGAAGGTACCGCTATTGCTTTCCACGTTAGGGGAGAAGTGTGTAAAGTGTGCATGGGGCACGTTCTGTTCGTACTTTAAAACCAAGGGAGACGAGAGTGGCTACAAGTCACCCCCGAGCAGGCGCTCCCTCTACTGAAGCCGGACAAGATTACAGGGGGTTTAAAAGTAGCACAGACACCACACAGTCCTGGCTTGCGAGGTGCCGGTCACTGCACAACCCGTTTGCCTAACAAAGCACTTTATTATATGAAAAGGAGGTGCTCTGCTTTCCGGGTGCCGGTATGAGTTACTGAGTACTGGTGCCTACCGACACCTTCCTTTCGCCCACGCCTCCCCCCCCACGTGTACAACACACTGATATGAACAGCTCCTACGTGACATGGTGATGGCTCTTAGAAGAGCCCTTGTGGTGTATGGTGTTTCTTAGGGTTGATCCTTAGGCCCTCTCGCCGCGGATACGACGGGCCAGCTGAATGTCCTTGGGCATGATGGTGACCCTCTTGGCGTGGATGGCGCACAAGTTGGTGTCCTCAAAGAGCCCGACCAGGTAGGCCTCGCTGGCCTCCTGCAGGGCCATGACGGCCGAGCTCTGGAAGCGCAGGTCGGTCTTGAAGTCCTGCGCAATCTCCCGCACCAGGCGCTGGAAGGGCAGCTTGCGGATGAGCAGCTCGGTGGACTTCTGGTAGCGGCGGATCTCGCGGAGAGCCACGGTCCCGGGCCTGTAGCGGTGAGGCTTCTTGACTCCTCCGGTGGCAGGCGCGCTCTTGCGGGCAGCCTTGGTGGCCAGCTGCTTGCGAGGCGCTTTCCCTCCGGTGGACTTGCGGGCGGTCTGCTTGGTGCGGGCCATGGCGAAGACGGAACTTTCTCTGCGCGACGTGCGAGATAGAATGGGGTCTCCGCCGCACAGAGGCCTATTTATACACTGGGAGACGGAGGGCTGCTCTGATTGGTTGAAGCCTCGGGCCATTGTTTGAAAATAGCCCGCGGTGTGCAAGGATTGGTTACTCACTGAAGAGGCGGCTTGTGGCTGACTATAGCCAATGAAATGTGGTCAAAATGGAAAGCAGCCCACCGATTGGTTGATGTACCGCCGAGCCGAAAAGCCCGCGTTTTGGGCAGCTCTTCTCCCCCTTGTCCACCCGGCTAGCTGTCGTCACACCAGTCACCCCCTCCCCGTCTCGGTCACCTGTGGGGGGACAAGCCCACGATGTTATAGCCCCTGTGGTTACCCTGGAACACGTAGTTACCTCCTACTGATTTAACGCGCACACTCGTCTGCTTCAAGCAGACACTATTTCCAGTCCCCCACGGACAGTGTATGTGGCGAAACACACACGTAAAGACACGAATGTCTTATCAACCGAGGTCTAATACCTCCTACAAATATAGTTAGTCTTAAAACTATAAAGGAGTAATAATAACCTTCGTTCGACCATATGCCCAAGATCACACACGGCGCTCGAGCGCGGAAAGGCGCGCTGGGATTTCACTGTGCCGTTTATAGTTGGGGAGCGGGGCACGGGCTGTGCAGAGCTGGGGGGTGAACAGGCTCTCTTCTAGACTGGGTAGATGGCTCTTAAAAGAGCCCTTGTGTTTGCAGTGTCTGGCAGGAAGCCCTTACTTCTTCTTGGGCGCTGCCTTTTTGGGCTTGGCTGCTTTGGGTTTGGCCGCCTTGGGTTTCACTACCATGGCTGGACTTTTCTTGGCTACTTTGGGCTTGACCGCCTTTGCTTTCGCTGGACTCTTGGCAGCCTTCTTGGCTGGGGCAGCTTTGGGCTTCTTGGGGCTCTTTGCTGCCGCCGGCTTCTTGACCTTCTTCGGGCTCTTCTTCACCCCCGCGGGGGCCTTTTTGGGCTTCTTGGCGGCAGGGGCAGCTTTCTTGGCTGCTGGTTTCTTGGTCTTGGCCGCAGCCTTCTTGGCCGCCTTCTTGCCCTCCAGCTGCTTCTTGTTCACCTTGAAGGAGCCGGAGGCGCCGGTGCCCTTCAGCTGGGCCAGGGCGCCCTTGCTGACCAGGCTCTTGAGGGCGGCCTTAACGCGGCTCTTGTTCTTGTCCACATCGTAGCCGTCGGCGCTCAGAACCTTCTTCAGGGCCGCCAGGGAGACTCCCTTCCTCTCGGCAGAGGCGGTGACCGCCTTCAGGATGAGCTCGGAGACGCTGGGTCCCGAAGGCTTCTTGGCCTTAGAAGTCCCCGCTGCCTTCTTCGGCTTCTTCTTGGGGGCTACTTCAGCGGGAGGGGCCGCGGCAGCTGGAGCGGTTTCAGCCATGGTACAGCGAGTCTAGGCACTAGCACAGATCAGAAATGTTCCTCCCGCCGGAGCTCCGTGCATATATAGGGAGGAGCCACCTTCTGATTGGTCCCCAGAAGAGGAGGCTGTTCGCGGCACACTCGGCTCTCTGCTCCGAGCTGGCTTTTGTGTTTCCTCTCATCAGATTATCTATGTTTTAAAACAGTAAAAGTTTAAACTGGGCTTTCATTTATACATTAAAAGAAGCCCAACTTCATCCCTTTCCTATGCGTGCACTCCTTTCGTTTCAACGCGTTGCCACCGGCTTTCAGTCAGCTGGTAGACTCGACACTCTTCCGATGGCTGATGCGTTTGTGTCAGAAAACTTTGTCCCCAAGCCCATTTTCACATACACAGTCTTAAGGTTTGTAGTCAGAAAAGATAGCATATCAATCGGAGCGTGCTTCTGTACCGAATGACTCGTGGGGCACCATAATGGGCTTCTTGGCACCCGTGAAGCAACGTTTTATAAAGTGCAGAAATAACACAAGCCTTCGTGTGCCCAGCGAGAGGGCACAACAATGTGAGTGAACACTGGCGTCTGGGCCTGAAGTTCTCATCATGTCTGCGTTTTCATAAACTTTATGGTGCACAACATGGGATCTGGGTTGGATTTTAATCAATCAGTTGTTCACAATCTTGGTTCAAGACTCACATCTTTAACGAATTGAATTGGTTCCGATAGGCTCAAACACTGGCAAAGTACATTCCCTGCCAAGTGCTTAGCTACAGGAGACAGACGCAGCCTAAAGATCATATCTACACGGTGGCACAATGAAGGAAGCCTCATCATGCCACCAACGTCACTATAACAGGACCCAGGAGGATAGAAACGGGCCAAACTCACTGAATGCACACATCTGATACTGTGAAGGTGTTTGCCCACCTTATTGAACCATGTAAAGTATTCTTTTGTTCACCTGCATACAAGGGGGGGGGCAAACCTGGAATCTTACCCGACTTGGAGCTCCGTAGCCCTGGGTAGAAGGAGTGACTTGGCCCCCTTGGAGCTGAAACACTCATAATGTGTAAAACAGCTGCCTGGAGGTAACAAATGGGCCCAGGGACATTGCAGGCCCAGTACTGACACTGTGAGGGTGCTTGTGTACCGCTTTGAACCACGTAAAGTGTTCTTTTTTTTCCACTTCCATCCAGGGGGGAAACCTGGAATCTTCCCCTACTTGGAGCCCCGTAGCCCTGGGTAGAAGGAGTGACTTTGCCCCCTTGGAGCTGAAACACTCATAATGTGTAAAACAGCTGCCTGGAGGTTACAAATGGGCCCAGGGACATTGTAGGCCCAGTACTGACACTGTGAAGGTGCTTTTGTACCTTTTTGAATCACGTAAAGTGTTCTTTTGTTCACATCCATCCAGGGGGAAAACCTGGAATCTTACCCGAATTGGAGCTCCTTAGCCCTGGGTAGAAGGAGTGACTTTGCCCCCTTGGAGCTGAAACACTCATAATGTGTAAAACAGCTGCCTGGAGGTTACAAATGGGCCCAGGGACATTGCAGGCCCAGTACTGACACTGTGAGAGTGCTTGTGTACCGTTTTGAACCACGTAAAGTGTTCTTTTTTTTTTTCACTTCCATCCAGGGGGAAAACCTGGAATCTTACCCTACTTGGAGCTCCGTAGCCCTGGGTAGAAGGAGTGACTTTGCCCCCTTGGAGCTGAAACACTCATAATGTGTAAAACAGCTGCCTGGAGGTCACAAATGGGCCCAGGGACATTGCAGGCCCAGTACTGACACTGTGAGGGTGCTTGTGTACCTCTTTGAATCACATAAAGTGTTCTTTTGTTCACATCCATCCAGGGGGAAAACCTGGAATCTTACCCGACTTGGAGCTCCGTAGCCCTGGGTAGAAGGAGTGACTTTGCCCCCTTGGAGCTGAAACACTCATAATGTGTAAAACAGCTGTCTGGAGGTTATAAATGGGCCAGAGACACCGTAGGCCTGGTTCTGGCACTGTGAAGGTGCTTGTGTACCTTTTTGGACCACGTAAAGTGTTCTTTTGTTCACATCCATCCAGGGGGAAAACCTGGAATCTTACCCGACTTGGAGCTCCGTAGCCCTGGTTAGAAGGAGTGACTTTGCGCCCTTGGAGCTGAAACACTCATAATGTGTAAAACAGCTGCCTGAAGTTACAAATGGGCCCAGGGACATTGCAGGCCCAGTACTGACACTGTGAGGGTGCTTGTGTACCTCTTTGAATCACATAAAGTGTTCTTTTGTTCACATCCATCCAGGGGGAAAACCTGGAATCTTACCCGAATTGGAGCTCCGTAGCCCTGGGTATAAGGAGTGAATTTGCCCCCTTGGAGCTGAAACACTCATAATGTGTAAAACAGCTGTCTGGAGGTTATAAATGGGCCAGAGACACCGTAGGCCTGGTTCTGGCACTGTGAAGGTACTTGTGTACCTTTTTGGACCACGTAAAGTGTTCTTTTGTTCACATCCTTCCAGGGGGAAAACCTGGAATCTTACCCGACTTGGAGCTCCGTAGGCCTGGGTAGAAGGAGTGACATTGCCCCCTTGGAGCTGAAACACTCATAATGTGTAAAACAGCTGCCTGAAGTTACAAATGGGCCCAGGGACATTGAAGGACCAGTACTGACACTGTGAGGGTGCCTGTGTACCTCTTTGAATCACATAAAGTGTTCTTTTGTTCACATCCATCCAGGGGGAAAACCTGGAATCTTACCCGACTTGGAGCTCCGTAGCCCTGGGTAGAAGGAGTGACTTTGCCCCCTTGGAGCTGAAACACTCATAATGTGTAAAACAGCTGCCTGGAGGTTACAAATGGGCCCAGGGACATTGCAGTCCCAGTACTGACACTGTGAGGGTGCATGTGTACCTCTTTGAATCACGTAAAGTGTTCTTTTTTTACCACTTCCATCCAGGGGGAAAACCTGGAATCTCACCCTACTTGGAGCTCCGTAGCCCTGGGTAGAAGGAGTGACTTTGCCACCTTGGAACTGAAACACTCATAATGTCGAAAACATGACTAAAACAGCTGCCTGGAGGTTTTAAATGGGCCAGGGACATTGTAGGCCCAGTTCTGACACTGTGAGGGTGCTTGTGTACCTCTTTGAATCACATAAAGTGTTCTTTTGTTCACATCCATCCAGGGGGAAAACCTGGAATCTTACCCGAATTGGAGCTCCGTAGCCCTGGGTAGAAGGAGTGACTTTGCCCCCTTGGAGCTGAAACACTCATAATGTGTAAAACAGCTTCCTGGAGGTTACAAATGGGCCAGGGACATTGTAGGCCCGTTTCTGACACTGTGAAGGTGTTTTTGAACCTCTTTGAATCACTTAAAGTGTTCTTTTTTTTCCACTTCCATCCAGGGGGGAAACCTGGAATCTTACTCTACTTGGAGCACCGTAGCCCTGGGTAGAAGGAGTGACTTTGCCCCCTTGGAGCTGAAAAACTCATAATGTGTAAAACAGCTGCCTGGAGGTTACAAATGGGCCCAGGGACATTGCAGGCCCAGTACTGACACTGTGAGGGTGCTTGTGTACCTCTTTGAATCACATAAAGTGTTCTTTTGTTCACATCCATCCAGGGGGAAAACCTGGAATCTTACCCGAATTGGAGCTCCGTAGCCCTGGGTAGAAGGAGTGACTTTGCCCCCTTGGAGCTGAAACACTCATAATGTGTAAAACAGCTGTCTGGAGGTTATAAATGGGCCAGAGACACAATAGGCCTGGTTCTGCCACTGTGAAGGTGCTTGTGTACCTTTTTGGACCACGTAAAGTGTTCTTTTGTTCACATCCATCCAGGGGGAAAACCTGGAATCTTACCCGACTTGGAGCTCCGTAGCCCTGGGTAGAAGGAGTGACTTTGCCCCCTTGGAGCTGAAACACTCATAATGTGTAAAACAGCTGCCTAAAGTTACAAATGGGCCCAGGGACATTGCAGGCCCAGTACTGACACTGTGAGGGTGCTTGTGTACCTCTTTGAATCACATAAAGTGTTCTTTTGTTCACATCCATCCAGGGGGAAAACCTGGAATCTTACCCGAATTGGAGCTCCGTAGCCCTGGGTAGAAGGAGTGACTTTGCCCCCTTGGAGCTGAAACACTCATAATGTGTAAAACAGCTGTCTGGAGGTTATAAATGGGCCAGAGACACAATAGGCCTGGTTCTGGCACTGTGAAGGTGCTTGTGTACCTTTTGGACCACGTAAAGTGTTCTTTTGTTCACATCCATCCAGGGGGAAAACCTGGAATCTTACCCGACTTGGAGCTCCGTAGCCCTGGGTAGAAGGAGTGACTTTGCCCCCTTGGAGCTGAAACACTCATAATGTGTAAAACAGCTGCCTGAAGTTACAAATGGGCCCAGGGACATTGTAGGCCCAGTACTGACACTATGAAGGTGCTTTTGTACCTTTTTGAATCACGTAAAGTGTTCTTTTGTTCACATCCTTCCAGGGGGAAAACCTGGAATCTTACACGAATTGGAGCTCCGTATCCCTGGGTAGAAGGAGTGACTTTGCCCCCTTGGAGCTGAAACACTCATAATGTGGAATACATGACTAAAACAAGTGCCTGGAGGTTATAAATGGGCCAGGGACACTGTAGGCCCGGTTCTGACACTGTGAAGGTGTTTGTGTACCTTTTTGGACCACGTAAAGTGTTCTTTTGTTCACATCCATCCAGGGGTAAAACCTGGAATCTTACCCTACTTGGAGCTCCGTAGCCCTGGGTAGAAGGAGTGACTTTGCCCCCTTGGAGCTGAAACACTCATAATGTGTAAAACAGCTGCCTGGAGGTTACAAATGGGCCCAGGGACATTGCAGGCCCAGTACTGACACTGTGAGGGTGCATGTGTACCTCCTTGAATCACGTAAAGTGTTCTTTTGTTCAAATCCATCCAGGGGGAAAACCTGGAATCTTACCCGAATTGGAGCTCCGTAGCCCTGGGTAGAAGGAGTGACTTTGCCCCCTTGGAGCTGAAACACTCATAATGTGTAAAACAGCTGCCTGGAGGATACAAATGGGCCCAGGGACATTGCAGGCCCAGTACTGACACTGTGAGGGTGCTTGTGTACCTCTTTGAATCACATAAAGTGTTCTTTTGTTCACATCCATCCAGGGGGAAAACCTGGAATCTTACCCGAATTGGAGCTCCGTATCCCTGGGTAGAAGGAGTGACTTTGCCCCCTTGGAGCTGAAACACTCATAATGTGTAAAACAGCTGCCTGGAGGTTACAAATGGGCCAGGGACACTGTAGGCCCGTTTCTGACACTGTGAAGGTGCTTTTGTACCTCTTTGAATCACTTAAAGTGTTCTTTTTTTTCCACTTCCATCCAGGGGGGAAACCTGGAATCTTACCCTACTTGGAGCACCGTAGCCCTGGGTAGAAGGAGTGACTTTGCCCCCTTGGAGCTGAAACACTCATAATGTGTAAAACAGCAGCCTGGAGGTTACAAATGGGCCCAGGGACATTGTAGGCCCAGTACTGACACTGTGAAGGTGCTTTTGTACCTTTTTGAATCACGTAAAGTGTTCTTTTGTTCACATCCATCCAGGGGGAAAACCTGGAATCTTACCCGAATTGGAGCTCCGTAGCCCTGGGTATAAGGAGTGACTTTGCCCCCTTGGAGCTGAAACACTCATAATGTGTAAAACAGCTGTCTGGAGGTTATAAATGGGCCAGAGACACCGTAGGCCTGGTTCTGGCACTGTGAATGTACTTGTGTACCTTTTTGGACCACGTAAAGTGTTCCTTTGTTCACATCCTTCCAGGGGGAAAACCTGGAATCTTACCCGAATTGGAGCTCCGTAGCCCTGGGTAGAAGGAGTGACTTTGCCCCCTTGGAGCTGAAACACTCATAATGTGTAAAACAGCTGCCTGGAGGTTACAAATGGGCCCAGGGACATTGCAGGCCCAGTACTGACACTGTGAGGGTGCTTGTGTACCTCTTTGAATCACATAAAGTGTTCTTTTGTTCACATCCATCCAGGGGGAAAACCTGGAATCTTACCCGAATTGGAGCTCCGTATCCCTGGGTAGAAGGAGTGACTTTGCCCCCTTGGAGCTGAAACACTCATAATGTGTAAAACAGCTGCCTGGAGGTTACAAATGGGCCAGGGACACTGTAGGCCTGTTTCTGACACTGTGAAGGTGCTTTTGTACCTCTTTGAATCACTTAAAGTGTTCTTTTTTTTCCACTTCCATCCAGGGGGGAAACCTGGAATCTTACCCTACTTGGAGCACCGTAGCCCTGGGTAGAAGGAGTGACTTTGCCCCCTTGGAGCTGAAAAACTCATAATGTGTAAAACAGCTGCCTGGAGGTTACAAATGGGCCCAGGGACATTGCAGGCCCAGTACTGACACTGTGAGGGTGCTTGTGTACCTCTTTGAATCACATAAAGTGTTCTTTTGTTCACATCCATCCAGGGGGAAAACCTGGAATCTTACCCGAATTGGAGCTCCGTAGCCCTGGGTAGAAGGAGTGACTTTGCCCCCTTGGAGCTGAAACACTCATAATGTGTAAAACAGCTGTCTGGAGGTTATAAATGGGCCAGAGACACCATAGGCCTGGTTCTGGCACTGTGAAGGTGCTTGTGTACCTTTTTGGACCACGTAAAGTGTTCTTTTGTTCACATCCATCCAGGGGGAAAACCTGGAATCTTACCCGACTTGGAGCTCCGTAGCCCTGGGTAGAAGGAGTGACTTTGCCCCCTTGGAGCTGAAACACTCATAATGTGTAAAACAGCTGCCTAAAGTTACAAATGGGCCCAGGGACATTGCAGGCCCAGTACTGACACTGTGAGGGTGCTTGTGTACCTCTTTGAATCACATAAAGTGTTCTTTTGTTCACATCCATCCAGGGGGAAAACCTGGAATCTTACCCGAATTGGAGCTCCGTAGCCCTGGGTAGAAGGAGTGACTTTGCCCCCTTGGAGCTGAAACACTCATAATGTGTAAAACAGCTGTCTGGAGGTTATAAATGGGCCAGAGACACCGTAGGCCTGGTTCTGGCACTGTGAAGGTACTTGTGTACCTTTTTGGACCACGTAAAGTGTTCTTTTGTTCACATCCTTCCAGGGGGAAATCCTGGAATCTTACCCGACTTGGAGCTCCGTAGGCCTGGGTAGAAGGAGTGACTTTGCCCCCTTGGAGCTGAAACACTCATAATGTGTAAAACAGCTGCCTGAAGTTACAAATGGGCCCAGGGACATTGTAGGACCAGTACTGACACTGTGAGGGTGCCTGTGTACCTCTTTGAATCACGTAAAGTGTTCTTTTGTTCACATCCATCCTGGGGGAAAACCTGGAATCTTACCCGACTTGGAGCTCCGTAGCCCTGGGTAGAAGGAGTGACTTTGCCCCCTTGGAGCTGAAACACTCATAATGTGTAAAACAGCTGTCTGGAGGTTATAAATGGGCCAGAGACACCGTAGGCCTGGTTCTGGCACTGTGAAGGTACTTGTGTACCTTTTTGGACCACGTAAAGTGTTCTTTTGTTCACATCCTTCCAGGGGGAAAACCTGGAATCTTACCCGACTTGGAGCTCCGTAGGCCTGGGTAGAAGGAGTGACTTTGCCCCCTTGGAGCTGAAACACTCATAATGTGTAAAACAGCTGCCTGAAGTTACAAATGGGCCCAGGGACATTGTAGGACCAGTACTGACACTGTGAGGGTGCCTGTGTACCTCTTTGAATCACGTAAAGTGTTCTTTTGTTCACATCCATCCAGGGGGAAAACCTGGAATCTTACCCGAATTGGAGCTCCGTAGCCCTGGGTATAAGGAGTGACTTTGCCCCCTTGGAGCTGAAACACTCATAATGTGTAAAACAGCTGTCTGGAGGTTATAAATGGGCCAGAGACACCGTAGGCCTGGTTCTGGCACTGTGAAGGTACTTGTGTACCTTTTTGGACCACGTAAAGTGTTCTTTTGTTCACATCCTTCCAGGGGGAAAACCTGGAATCTTACCCGACTTGGAGCTCCGTAGGCCTGGGTAGAAGGAGTGACTTTGCCCCCTTGGAGCTGAAACACTCATAATGTGTAAAACAGCTGCCTAAAGTTACAAATGGGCCCAGGGACATTGCAGGCCCAGTACTGACACTGTGAGGGTGCTTGTGTACCTATTTGAATCACATAAAGTGTTCTTTTGTTCACATCCATCCAGGGGGAAAACCTGGAATCTTACCCGAATTGGAGCTCCTTAGCCCTGGGTAGAAGGAGTGACTTTGCCCCCTTGGAGCTGAAACACTCATAATGTGTAAAACAGCTGTCTGGAGGTTATAAATGGGCCAGAGACACCGTAGGCCTGGTTCTGGCACTGTGAAGGTACTTGTGTACCTTTTTGGACCACGTAAAGTGTTCTTTTGTTCACATCCTTCCAGGGGGAAAACCTGGAATCTTACCCGACTTGGAGCTCCGTAGGCCTGGGTAGAAGGAGTGACTTTGCCCCCTTGGAGCTGAAACACTCATAATGTGTAAAACAGCTGTCTGAAGTTACAAATGGGCCCAGGGACATTGTAGGACCAGTACTGACACTGTGAGGGTGCCTGTGTACCTCTTTGAATCACGTAAAGTGTTCTTTTGTTCACATCCATCCAGGGGGAAAACCTGGAATCTTACCCGAATTGGAGCTCCGTAGCCCTGGGTATAAGGAGTGACTTTACCCCCTTGGAGCTGAAACACTCATAATGTGTAAAACAGCTGTCTGGAGGTTATAAATGGGCCAGAGACACTGTAGGCCTGGTTCTGGCACTGTGAAGGTACTTGTGTACCTTTTTGGACCACGTAAAGTGTTCTTTTGTTCACATCCTTCCAGGGGGAAAACCTGGAATCTTACCCGACTTGGAGCTCCGTAGGCCTGGGTAGAAGGAGTGACTTTGCCCCCTTGGAGCTGAAACACTCATAATGTGTAAAACAGCTGCCTGAAGTTACAAATGGGCCCAGGGACATTGTAGGACCAGTACTGACACTGTGAGGGTGCTTGTGTACCTCTTTGAATCACATAAAGTGTTCTTTTGTTCACATCCATCCAGGGGGAAAACCTGGAATCTTACCCGAATTGGAGCTCCGTATCCCTGGGTAGAAGGAGTGACTTTGCCCCCTTGGAGCTGAAACACTCATAATGAGTAAAACAGCTGCCTGGAGGTTACAAATGGGCCCAGGGACATTGTAGGCCCAGTACTGACACTATGAAAGTGCTTTTGTACCTTTTTGAATCACGTAAAGTGTTCTTTTGTTCACATCCTTCCAGGGGGAAAACCTGGAATCTTACCCTACTTGGAGCTCCGTAGCCCTGGGTAGAAGGAGTGACTTTGCCCCCTTGGAGCTGAAACACTCATAATGTGGAATACATGACTAAAACAAGTGCCTGGAGGTTATAAATGGGCCAGGGACACTGTAGGCCCGGTTCTGACACTGTGAAGGTGCTTGTGTACCTTTTTGGACCACGTAAAGTGTTCTTTTGTTCACATCCATCCAGGGGTAAAACCTGGAATCTTACCCTACTTGGAGCTCCGTAGCCCTGGGTAGAAGGAGTGACTTTGCCCCCTTGGAGCTGAAACACTCATAATGTGTAAAACAGCTGCCTGGAGGTTACAAATGGGCCCAGGGACATTGCAGGCCCAGTACTGACACTGTGAGGGTGCATGTGTACCTCCTTGAATCACGTAAAGTGTTCTTTTGTTCAAATCCATCCAGGGGGAAAACCTGGAATCTTACCCGAATTGGAGCTCCGTAGCCCTGGGTAGAAGGAGTGACTTTGCCCCCTTGGAGCTGAAACACTCATAATGTGTAAAACAGCTGCCTGGAGGTTACAAATGGGCCCAGGGACATTGCAGGCCCAGTACTGACACTGTGAGGGTGCTTGTGTACCTCTTTGAATCACATAAAGTGTTCTTTTGTTCACATCCATCCAGGGGGAAAACCTGGAATCTTACCCGAATTGGAGCTCCGTATCCCTGGGTAGAAGGAGTGACTTTGCCCCCGTGGAGCTGAAACACTCATAATGTGTAAAACAGCTGCCTGGAGGTTACAAATGGGCCAGGGACACTGAAGGCCCGTTTCTGACACTGTGAAGGTGCTTTTGTACCTCTTTGAATCACTTAAAGTGTTCTTTTTTTTCCACTTCCATCCAGGGGGGAAACCTGGAATCTTACCCTACTTGGAGCACCGTAGCCCTGGGTAGAAGGAGTGACTTTGCCCCCTTGGAGCTGAAACACTCATAATGTGTAAAACAGCAGCCTGGAGGTTACAAATGGGCCCAGGGACATTGTAGGCCCAGTACTGACACTGTGAAGGTGCTTTTGTACCTTTTTGAATCACGTAAAGTGTTCTTTTGTTCACATCCATCCAGGGGGAAAACCTGGAATCTTACCCGAATTGGAGCTCCGTAGCCCTGGGTATAAGGAGTGACTTTGCCCCCTTGGAGCTGAAACACTCATAATGTGTAAAACAGCTGTCTGGAGGTTATAAATGGGCCAGAGACACCGTAGGCCTGGTTCTGGCACTGTGAAGGTACTTGTGTACCTTTTTGGACCACGTAAAGTGTTCTTTTGTTCACATCCTTCCAGGGGGAAAACCTGGAATCTTACCCGACTTGGAGCTCCGTAGGCCTGGGTAGAAGGAGTGACTTTGCCCCCTTGGAGCTGAAACACTCATAATGTGTAAAACAGCTGCCTGAAGTTACAAATGGGCCCAGGGACATTGTAGGACCAGTACTGACACTGTGAGGGTGCTTGTGTACCTCTTTGAATCACATAAAGTGTTCTTTTGTTCACATCCATCCAGGGGGAAGACCTGGAATCTTACCCGAATTGGAGCTCCGTATCCCTGGGTAGAAGGAGTGACTTTGCCCCCTTGGAGCTGAAACACTCAAAATGAGTAAAACAGCTGCCTGGAGGTTACAAATGGGCCCAGGGACATTGTAGGCCCAGTACTGACACTATGAAGGTGCTTTTGTACCTTTTTGAATCACGTAAAGTGTTCTTTTGTTCACATCCTTCCAGGGGGAAAACCTGGAATCTTACCCTACTTGGAGCTCCGTAGCCCTGGGTAGAAGGAGTGACTTTGCCCCCTTGGAGCTGAAACACTCATAATGTGGAATACATGACTAAAACAAGTGCCTGGAGGTTATAAATGGGCCAGGGGCACTGTAGGCCCGGTTCTGACACTGTGAAGGTGCTTGTGTACCTTTTTGGACCACGTAAAGTGTTCTTTTGTTCACATCCATCCAGGGGTAAAACCTGGAATCTTACCCTACTTGGAGCTCCGTAGCCCTGGGTAGAAGGAGTGACTTTGCCCCCTTGGAGCTGAAACACTCATAATGTGTAAAACAGCTGCCTGGAGGTTACAAATGGGCCCAGGGACATTGCAGGCCCAGTACTGACACTGTGAGGGTGCATGTGTACCTCCTTGAATCACGTAAAGTGTTCTTTTGTTCAAATCCATCCAGGGGGAAAACCTGGAATCTTACCCGAATTGGAGCTCCGTAGCCCTGGGTAGAAGGAGTGACTTTGCCCCCTTGGAGCTGAAACACTCATAATGTGGAATACATGACTAAAACAAGTGCCTGGAGGTTATAAATGGGCCAGGGACACTGTAGGCCCGGTTCTGACACTGTGAAGGTGCTTGTGTACCTTTTTGGACCACGTAAAGTGTTCTTTTGTTCACATCCATCCAGGGGGAAAACCTGGAATCTTACCCGACTTGGAGCTCCGTAGCCCTGGGTAGAAGGAGTGACTTTGCCCCCTTGGAGCTGAAACACTCATAATGTGTAAAACAGCTGCCTAAAGTTACAAATGGGCCCAGGGACATTGCAGGCCCAGTACTGACACTGTGAGGGTGCTTGTGTACCTCTTTGAATCACATAAAGTGTTCTTTTGTTCACATCCATCCAGGGGGAAAACCTGGAATCTTACCCGAATTGGAGCTCCGTAGCCCTGGGTAGAAGGAGTGACTTTGCCCCCTTGGAGCTGAAACACTCATAATGTGTAAAACAGCTGTCTGGAGGTTATAAATGGGCCAGAGACACAATAGGCCTGGTTCTGGCACTGTGAAGGTGCTTGTGTACCTTTTTGGACCACGTAAAGTGTTCTTTTGTTCACATCCATCCAGGGGGAAAACCTGGAATCTTACCCGACTTGGAGCTCCGTAGCCCTGGGTAGAAGGAGTGACTTTGCCCCCTTGGAGCTGAAACACTCATAATGTGTAAAACAGCTGCCTGAAGTTACAAATGGGCCCAGGGACATTGTAGGCCCAGTACTGACACTATGAAGGTGCTTTTGTACCTTTTTGAATCACGTAAAGTGTTCTTTTGTTCACATCCTTCCAGGGGGAAAACCTGGAATCTTACACGAATTGGAGCTCCGTATCCCTGGGTAGAAGGAGTGACTTTGCCCCCTTGGAGCTGAAACACTCATAATGTGGAATACATGACTAAAACAAGTGCCTGGAGGTTATAAATGGGCCAGGGACACTGTAGGCCCGGTTCTGACACTGTGAAGGTGTTTGTGTACCTTTTTGGACCACGTAAAGTGTTCTTTTGTTCACATCCATCCAGGGGTAAAACCTGGAATCTTACCCTACTTGGAGCTCCGTAGCCCTGGGTAGAAGGAGTGACTTTGCCCCCTTGGAGCTGAAACACTCATAATGTGTAAAACAGCTGCCTGGAGGTTACAAATGGGCCCAGGGACATTGCAGGCCCAGTACTGACACTGTGAGGGTGCATGTGTACCTCCTTGAATCACGTAAAGTGTTCTTTTGTTCAAATCCATCCAGGGGGAAAACCTGGAATCTTACCCGAATTGGAGCTCCGTAGCCCTGGGTAGAAGGAGTGACTTTGCCCCCTTGGAGCTGAAACACTCATAATGTGTAAAACAGCTGCCTGGAGGATACAAATGGGCCCAGGGACATTGCAGGCCCAGTACTGACACTGTGAGGGTGCTTGTGTACCTCTTTGAATCACATAAAGTGTTCTTTTGTTCACATCCATCCAGGGGGAAAACCTGGAATCTTACCCGAATTGGAGCTCCGTATCCCTGGGTAGAAGGAGTGACTTTGCCCCCTTGGAGCTGAAACACTCATAATGTGTAAAACAGCTGCCTGGAGGTTACAAATGGGCCAGGGACACTGTAGGCCCGTTTCTGACACTGTGAAGGTGCTTTTGTACCTCTTTGAATCACTTAAAGTGTTCTTTTTTTTCCACTTCCATCCAGGGGGGAAACCTGGAATCTTACCCTACTTGGAGCACCGTAGCCCTGGGTAGAAGGAGTGACTTTGCCCCCTTGGAGCTGAAACACTCATAATGTGTAAAACAGCAGCCTGGAGGTTACAAATGGGCCCAGGGACATTGTAGGCCCAGTACTGACACTGTGAAGGTGCTTTTGTACCTTTTTGAATCACGTAAAGTGTTCTTTTGTTCACATCCATCCAGGGGGAAAACCTGGAATCTTACCCGAATTGGAGCTCCGTAGCCCTGGGTATAAGGAGTGACTTTGCCCCCTTGGAGCTGAAACACTCATAATGTGTAAAACAGCTGTCTGGAGGTTATAAATGGGCCAGAGACACCGTAGGCCTGGTTCTGGCACTGTGAAGGTACTTGTGTACCTTTTTGGACCACGTAAAGTGTTCCATTGTTCACATCCTTCCAGGGGGAAAACCTGGAATCTTACCCGAATTGGAGCTCCGTAGCCCTGGGAAGAAGGAGTGACTTTGCCCCCTTGGAGCTGAAACACTCATAATGTGTAAAACAGCTGCCTGGAGGTTACAAATGGGCCCAGGGACATTGCAGGCCCAGTACTGACACTGTGAGGGTGCTTGTGTACCTCTTTGAATCACATAAAGTGTTCTTTTGTTCACATCCATCCAGGGGGAAAACCTGGAATCTTACCCGAATTGGAGCTCCGTATCCCTGGGTAGAAGGAGTGACTTTGCCCCCTTGGAGCTGAAACACTCATAATGTGTAAAACAGCTGCCTGGAGGTTACAAATGGGCCAGGGACACTGTAGGCCTGTTTCTGACACTGTGAAGGTGCTTTTGTACCTCTTTGAATCACTTAAAGTGTTCTTTTTTTTCCACTTCCATCCAGGGGGGAAACCTGGAATCGTACCCTACTTGGAGCACCGTAGCCCTGGGTAGAAGGAGTGACTTTGCCCCCTTGGAGCTGAAACACTCATAATGTGTAAAACAGCAGCCTGGAGGTTACAAATGGGCCCAGGGACATTGTAGGCCCAGTACTGACACTGTGAAGGTGCTTTTGTACCTTTTTGAATCACGTAAAGTGTTCTTTTGTTCACATCCATCCAGGGGGAAAACCTGGAATCTTACCCGAATTGGAGCTCCGTAGCCCTGGGTATAAGGAGTGACTTTGCCCCCTTGGAGCTGAAACACTCATAATGTGTAAAACAGCTGTCTGGAGGTTATAAATGGGCCAGAGACACCGTAGGCCTGGTTCTGGCACTGTGAAGGTACTTGTGTACCTTTTTGGACCACGTAAAGTGTTCTTTTGTTCACATCCTTCCAGGGGGAAAACCTGGAATCTTACCCGACTTGGAGCTCCGTAGGCCTGGGTAGAAGGAGTGACTTTACCCCCTTGGAGCTGAAACACTCATAATGTGTAAAACAGCTGCCTGAATTTACAAATGGGCCCAGGGACATTGTAGGACCAGTACTGACACTGTGAGGGTGCTTGTGTACCTCTTTGAATCACATAAAGTGTTCTTTTGTTCACATCCATCCAGGGGGAAAACCTGGAATCTTACCCGAATTGGAGCTCCGTATCCCTGGGTAGAAGGAGTGACTTTGCCCCCTTGGAGCTGAAACAGTCATAATGAGTAAAACAGCTGCCTGGAGGTTACAAATGGGCCCAGGGACATTGTAGGCCCAGTACTGACACTATGAAGGTGCTTTTGTACCTTTTTGAATCACGTAAAGTGTTCTTTTGTTCACATCCTTCCAGGGGGAAAACCTGGAATCTTACCCTACTTGGAGCTCCGTAGCCCTGGGTAGAAGGAGTGACTTTGCCCCCTTGGAGCTGAAACACTCATAATGTGGAATACATGACTAAAACAAGTGCCTGGAGGTTATAAATGGGCCAGGGACACTGTAGGCCCGGTTCTGACACTGTGAAGGTGCTTGTGTACCTTTTTGGACCACGTAAAGTGTTCTTTTGTTCACATCCATCCAGGGGTAAAACCTGGAATCTTACCCTACTTGGAGCTCCGTAGCCCTGGGTAGAAGGAGTGACTTTGCCCCCTTGGAGCTGAAACACTCATAATGTGTAAAACAGCTGCCTGGAGGTTACAAATGGGCCCAGGGACATTGCAGGCCCAGTACTGACACTGTGAGGGTGCATGTGTACCTCCTTGAATCACGTAAAGTGTTCTTTTGTTCAAATCCATCCAGGGGGAAAACCTGGAATCTTACCCGAATTGGAGCTCTGTAGCCCTGGGTAGAAGGAGTGACTTTGCCCCCTTGGAGCTGAAACACTCATAATGTGGAATACATGACTAAAACAAGTGCCTGGAGGTTATAAATGGGCCTGGGACACTGTAGGCCCGGTTCTGACACTGTGAAGGTGCTTGTGTACCTTTTTGGACCACGTAAAGTGTTCTTTTGTTCACATCCATCCAGGGGTAAAACCTGGAATCTTACCCTACTTGGAGCTCCGTAGCCGTGGGTAGAAGGAGTGACTTTGCCCCCTTGGAGCTGAAACACTCATAATGTGTAAAACAGCTGCCTGGAGGTTACAAATGGGCCCAGGGACATTGCAGGCCCAGTACTGACACTGTGAGGGTGCTTGTGTACCTCCTTGAATCACGTAAAGTGTTCTTTTTTTTCCACATCCATCCAGGGGGGAAACCTGGAATCTTACCCTACTTGGAGCTCCGTAGCCCTTGGTAGAAGGAGTGACTTTGCCCCCTTGGAGCTGAAACACTCATAATGTGTAAAACAGCTGCCTGGAGGTTACAAATAGGCCCAGGGACACTGTAGGCCCGGTTCTGACACTGTGAAGGTGCTTGTGTACCTTTTTGGACCACGTAAAGTGTTCTTTTGTTCACATCCATCCAGGGGTAAAACCTGGAATCTTACCCTACTTGGAGCTCCGTAGCCGTGGGTAGAAGGAGTGACTTTGCCCCCTTGGAGCTGAAACACTCATAATGTGTAAAACAGCTGCCTGGAGGTTACAAATGGGCCCAGGGACATTGCAGGCCCAGTACTGACACTGTGAGGGTGCTTGTGTACCTCCTTGAATCACGTAAAGTGTTCATTTTTTTCCACATCCATCCAGGGGGGAAACCTGGAATCTTACCCTACTTGGAGCTCCGTAGCCCTTGGTAGAAGGAGTGACTTTGCCCCCTTGGAGCTGAAACACTCATAATGTCGAAAACATGACTAAAACAGCTGCCTGGAGGTTTTAAATGGGCCAGGGACATTGTAGGCCCAGTACTGACACTGTGAGTGTGCTTGTGTACCTCCTTGAATCACGTAAAGTGTTCTTTTTTTTCCACATCCATCCAATGGGAAAACGTAGAATCTTACCCGACTGGGAGCTCCGTAGCCCTGGGTAGAAGGAGTGACTTTGCCCCCTTGGAGCTGAAACACTCATAATGTGTAAAACAGCTCCCTGGAGGTTACAAATGGGCACAGGGACATTGCAGGCCCAGTACTGACACTGTGAGGGTGCCTGTGTACCTCTTTGAATCACATAAAGTGTTCTTTTTTTTCCACTTCCATCCAGGGGGGAAACCTGGAATCTTACTCTACTTGGAGCACCGTAGCCCTGGGTAGAAGGAGTGACTTTGCCCCCTTGGAGCTGAAAAACTCATAATGTGTAAAACAGCTGCCTGGAGGTTACAAATGGGCCCAGGGACATTGCAGGCCCAGTACTGACACTGTGAGGGTGCTTGTGTACCTCTTTGAATCACATAAAGTGTTCTTTTGTTCACATCCATCCAGGGGGAAAACCTGGAATCTTACCCGAATTGGAGCTCCGTAGCCCTGGGTAGAAGGAGTGACTTTGCCCCCTTGGAGCTGAAACACTCATAATGTGTAAAACAGCTGTCTGGAGGTTATAAATGGGCCAGAGACACCATAGGCCTGGTTCTGGCACTGTGAAGGTGCTTGTGTACCTTTTTGGACCACGTAAAGTGTTCTTTTGTTCACATCCATCCAGGGGGAAAACCTGGAATCTTACCCGACTTGGAGCTCCGTAGCCCTGGGTAGAAGGAGTGACTTTGCCCCCTTGGAGCTGAAACACTCATAATGTGTAAAACAGCTGCCTAAAGTTACAAATGGGCCCAGGGACATTGCAGGCCCAGTACTGACACTGTGAGGGTGCTTGTGTACCTCTTTGAATCACATAAAGTGTTCTTTTGTTCACATCCATCCAGGGGGAAAACCTGGAATCTTACCCGAATTGGAGCTCCGTAGCCCTGGGTAGAAGGAGTGACTTTGCCCCCTTGGAGCTGAAACACTCATAATGTGTAAAACAGCTGTCTGGAGGTTATAAATGGTCCAGAGACACCGTAGGCCTGGTTCTGGCACTGTGAAGGTACTTGTGTACCTTTTTGGACCACGTAAAGTGTTCTTTTGTTCACATCCTTCCAGGGGGAAATCCTGGAATCTTACCCGACTTGGAGCTCCGTAGGCCTGGGTAGAAGGAGTGACTTTGCCCCCTTGGAGCTGAAACACTCATAATGTGTAAAACAGCTGCCTGAAGTTACAAATGGGCCCAGGGACATTGTAGGACCAGTACTGACACTGTGAGGGTGCCTGTGTACCTCTTTGAATCACGTAAAGTGTTCTTTTGTTCACATCCATCCTGGGGGAAAACCTGGAATCTTACCCGACTTGGAGCTCCGTAGCCCTGGGTAGAAGGAGTGACTTTGCCCCCTTGGAGCTGAAACACTCATAATGTGTAAAACAGCTGTCTGGAGGTTATAAATGGGCCAGAGACACCGTAGGCCTGGTTCTGGCACTGTGAAGGTACTTGTGTACCTTTTTGGACCACGTAAAGTGTTCTTTTGTTCACATCCTTCCAGGGGGAAAACCTGGAATCTTACCCGACTTGGAGCTCCGTAGGCCTGGGTAGAAGGAGTGACTTTGCCCCCTTGGAGCTGAAACACTCATAATGTGTAAAACAGCTGCCTGAAGTTACAAATGGGCCCAGGGACATTGTAGGACCAGTACTGACACTGTGAGGGTGCCTGTGTACCTCTTTGAATCACGTAAAGTGTTCTTTTGTTCACATCCATCCAGGGGGAAAACCTGGAATCTTACCCGAATTGGAGCTCCGTAGCCCTGGGTATAAGGAGTGACTTTGCCCCCTTGGAGCTGAAACACTCATAATGTGTAAAACAGCTGTCTGGAGGTTATAAATGGGCCAGAGACACCGTAGGCCTGGTTCTGGCACTGTGAAGGTACTTGTGTACCTTTTTGGACCACGTAAAGTGTTCTTTTGTTCACATCCTTCCAGGGGGAAAACCTGGAATCTTACCCGACTTGGAGCTCCGTAGGCCTGGGTAGAAGGAGTGACTTTGCCCCCTTGGAGCTGAAACACTCATAATGTGTAAAACAGCTGCCTAAAGTTACAAATGGGCCCAGGGACATTGCAGGCCCAGTACTGACACTGTGAGGGTGCTTGTGTACCTCTTTGAATCACATAAAGTGTTCTTTTGTTCACATCCATCCAGGGGGAAAACCTGGAATCTTACCCGAATTGGAGCTCCTTAGCCCTGGGTAGAAGGAGTGACTTTGCCCACTTGGAGCTGAAACACTCATAATGTGTAAAACAGCTGTCTGGAGGTTATAAATGGGCCAGAGACACCGTAGGCCTGGTTCTGGCACTGTGAAGGTACTTGTGTACCTTTTTGGACCACGTAAAGTGTTCTTTTGTTCACATCCTTCCAGGGGGAAAACCTGGAATCTTACCCGACTTGGAGCTCCGTAGGCCTGGGTAGAAGGAGTGACTTTGCCCCCTTGGAGCTGAAACACTCATAATGTGTAAAACAGCTGTCTGAAGTTACAAATGGGCCCAGGGACATTGTAGGACCAGTACTGACACTGTGAGGGTGCCTGTGTACCTCTTTGAATCACGTAAAGTGTTCTTTTGTTCACATCCATCCAGGGGGAAAACCTGGAATCTTACCCGAATTGGAGCTCCGTAGCCCTGGGTATAAGGAGTGACTTTACCCCCTTGGAGCTGAAACACTCATAATGTGTAAAACAGCTGTCTGGAGGTTATAAATGGGCCAGAGACACTGTAGGCCTGGTTCTGGCACTGTGAAGGTACTTGTGTACCTTTTTGGACCACGTAAAGTGTTCTTTTGTTCACATCCTTCCAGGGGGAAAACCTGGAATCTTACCCGACTTGGAGCTCCGTAGGCCTGGGTAGAAGGAGTGACTTTGCCCCCTTGGAGCTGAAACACTCATAATGTGTAAAACAGCTGCCTGAAGTTACAAATGGGCCCAGGGACATTGTAGGACCAGTACTGACACTGTGAGGGTGCTTGTGTACCTCTTTGAATCACATAAAGTGTTCTTTTGTTCACATCCATCCAGGGGGAAAACCTGGAATCTTACCCGAATTGGAGCTCCGTATCCCTGGGTAGAAGGAGTGACTTTGCCCCCTTGGAGCTGAAACACTCATAATGAGTAAAACAGCTGCCTGGAGGTTACAAATGGGCCCAGGGACATTGTAGGCCCAGTACTGACACTATGAAAGTGCTTTTGTACCTTTTTGAATCACGTAAAGTGTTCTTTTGTTCACATCCTTCCAGGGGGAAAACCTGGAATCTTACCCTACTTGGAGCTCCGTAGCCCTGGGTAGAAGGAGTGACTTTGCCCCCTTGGAGCTGAAACACTCATAATGTGGAATACATGACTAAAACAAGTGCCTGGAGGTTATAAATGGGCCAGGGACACTGTAGGCCCGGTTCTGACACTGTGAAGGTGCTTGTGTACCTTTTTGGACCACGTAAAGTGTTCTTTTGTTCACATCCATCCAGGGGTAAAACCTGGAATCTTACCCTACTTGGAGCTCCGTAGCCCTGGGTAGAAGGAGTGACTTTGCCCCCTTGGAGCTGAAACACTCATAATGTGTAAAACAGCTGCCTGAAGTTACAAATGGGCCCAGGGACATTGTAGGACCAGTACTGACACTGTGAGGGTGCCTGTGTACCTCTTTGAATCACGTAAAGTGTTCTTTTGTTCACATCCATCCTGGGGGAAAACCTGGAATCTTACCCGACTTGGAGCTCCGTAGCCCTGGGTAGAAGGAGTGACTTTGCCCCCTTGGAGCTGAAACACTCATAATGTGTAAAACAGCTGTCTGGAGGTTATAAATGGGCCAGAGACACCGTAGGCCTGGTTCTGGCACTGTGAAGGTACTTGTGTACCTTTTTGGACCACGTAAAGTGTTCTTTTGTTCACATCCTTCCAGGGGGAAAACCTGGAATCTTACCCGACTTGGAGCTCCGTAGGCCTGGGTAGAAGGAGTGACTTTGCCCCCTTGGAGCTGAAACACTCATAATGTGTAAAACAGCTGCCTGAAGTTACAAATGGGCCCAGGGACATTGTAGGACCAGTACTGACACTGTGAGGGTGCCTGTGTACCTCTTTGAATCACGTAAAGTGTTCTTTTGTTCACATCCATCCAGGGGGAAAACCTGGAATCTTACCCGAATTGGAGCTCCGTAGCCCTGGGTATAAGGAGTGACTTTGCCCCCTTGGAGCTGAAACACTCATAATGTGTAAAACAGCTGTCTGGAGGTTATAAATGGGCCAGAGACACCGTAGGCCTGGTTCTGGCACTGTGAAGGTACTTGTGTACCTTTTTGGACCACGTAAAGTGTTCTTTTGTTCACATCCTTCCAGGGGGAAAACCTGGAATCTTACCCGACTTGGAGCTCCGTAGGCCTGGGTAGAAGGAGTGACTTTGCCCCCTTGGAGCTGAAACACTCATAATGTGTAAAACAGCTGCCTAAAGTTACAAATGGGCCCAGGGACATTGCAGGCCCAGTACTGACACTGTGAGGGTGCTTGTGTACCTCTTTGAATCACATAAAGTGTTCTTTTGTTCACATCCATCCAGGGGGAAAACCTGGAATCTTACCCGAATTGGAGCTCCTTAGCCCTGGGTAGAAGGAGTGACTTTGCCCACTTGGAGCTGAAACACTCATAATGTGTAAAACAGCTGTCTGGAGGTTATAAATGGGCCAGAGACACCGTAGGCCTGGTTCTGGCACTGTGAAGGTACTTGTGTACCTTTTTGGACCACGTAAAGTGTTCTTTTGTTCACATCCTTCCAGGGGGAAAACCTGGAATCTTACCCGACTTGGAGCTCCGTAGGCCTGGGTAGAAGGAGTGACTTTGCCCCCTTGGAGCTGAAACACTCATAATGTGTAAAACAGCTGTCTGAAGTTACAAATGGGCCCAGGGACATTGTAGGACCAGTACTGACACTGTGAGGGTGCCTGTGTACCTCTTTGAATCACGTAAAGTGTTCTTTTGTTCACATCCATCCAGGGGGAAAACCTGGAATCTTACCCGAATTGGAGCTCCGTAGCCCTGGGTATAAGGAGTGACTTTACCCCCTTGGAGCTGAAACACTCATAATGTGTAAAACAGCTGTCTGGAGGTTATAAATGGGCCAGAGACACTGTAGGCCTGGTTCTGGCACTGTGAAGGTACTTGTGTACCTTTTTGGACCACGTAAAGTGTTCTTTTGTTCACATCCTTCCAGGGGGAAAACCTGGAATCTTACCCGACTTGGAGCTCCGTAGGCCTGGGTAGAAGGAGTGACTTTGCCCCCTTGGAGCTGAAACACTCATAATGTGTAAAACAGCTGCCTGAAGTTACAAATGGGCCCAGGGACATTGTAGGACCAGTACTGACACTGTGAGGGTGCTTGTGTACCTCTTTGAATCACATAAAGTGTTCTTTTGTTCACATCCATCCAGGGGGAAAACCTGGAATCTTACCCGAATTGGAGCTCCGTATCCCTGGGTAGAAGGAGTGACTTTGCCCCCTTGGAGCTGAAACACTCATAATGAGTAAAACAGCTGCCTGGAGGTTACAAATGGGCCCAGGGACATTGTAGGCCCAGTACTGACACTATGAAAGTGCTTTTGTACCTTTTTGAATCACGTAAAGTGTTCTTTTGTTCACATCCTTCCAGGGGGAAAACCTGGAATCTTACCCTACTTGGAGCTCCGTAGCCCTGGGTAGAAGGAGTGACTTTGCCCCCTTGGAGCTGAAACACTCATAATGTGGAATACATGACTAAAACAAGTGCCTGGAGGTTATAAATGGGCCAGGGACACTGTAGGCCCGGTTCTGACACTGTGAAGGTGCTTGTGTACCTTTTTGGACCACGTAAAGTGTTCTTTTGTTCACATCCATCCAGGGGTAAAACCTGGAATCTTACCCTACTTGGAGCTCCGTAGCCCTGGGTAGAAGGAGTGACTTTGCCCCCTTGGAGCTGAAACACTCATAATGTGTAAAACAGCTGCCTGGAGGTTACAAATGGGCCCAGGGACATTGCAGGCCCAGTACTGACACTGTGAGGGTGCATGTGTACCTCCTTGAATCACGTAAAGTGTTCTTTTGTTCAAATCCATCCAGGGGGAAAACCTGGAATCTTACCCGAATTGGAGCTCCGTAGCCCTGGGTAGAAGGAGTGACTTTGCCCCCTTGGAGCTGAAACACTCATAATGTGTAAAACAGCTGCCTGGAGGTTACAAATGGGCCCAGGGACATTGCAGGCCCAGTACTGACACTGTGAGGGTGCTTGTGTACCTCTTTGAATCACATAAAGTGTTCTTTTGTTCACATCCATCCAGGGGGAAAACCTGGAATCTTACCCGAATTGGAGCTCCGTATCCCTGGGTAGAAGGAGTGACTTTGCCCCCTTGGAGCTGAAACACTCATAATGTGTAAAACAGCTGCCTGGAGGTTACAAATGGGCCAGGGACACTGAAGGCCCGTTTCTGACACTGTGAAGGTGCTTTTGTACCTCTTTGAATCACTTAAAGTGTTCTTTTTTTTCCACTTCCATCCAGGGGGGAAACCTGGAATCTTACCCTACTTGGAGCACCGTAGCCCTGGGTAGAAGGAGTGACTTTGCCCCCTTGGAGCTGAAACACTCATAATGTGTAAAACAGCAGCCTGGAGGTTACAAATGGGCCCAGGGACATTGTAGGCCCAGTACTGACACTGTGAAGGTGCTTTTGTACCTTTTTGAATCACGTAAAGTGTTCTTTTGTTCACATCCATCCAGGGGGAAAACCTGGAATCTTACCCGAATTGGAGCTCCGTAGCCCTGGGTATAAGGAGTGACTTTGCCCCCTTGGAGCTGAAACACTCATAATGTGTAAAACAGCTGTCTGGAGGTTATAAATGGGCCAGAGACACCGTAGGCCTGGTTCTGGCACTGTGAAGGTACTTGTGTACCTTTTTGGACCACGTAAAGTGTTCTTTTGTTCACATCCTTCCAGGGGGAAAACCTGGAATCTTACCCGACTTGGAGCTCCGTAGGCCTGGGTAGAAGGAGTGACTTTGCCCCCTTGGAGCTGAAACACTCATAATGTGTAAAACAGCTGCCTGAAGTTACAAATGGGCCCAGGGACATTGTAGGACCAGTACTGACACTGTGAGGGTGCTTGTGTACCTCTTTGAATCACATAAAGTGTTCTTTTGTTCACATCCATCCAGGGGGAAGACCTGGAATCTTACCCGAATTGGAGCTCCGTATCCCTGGGTAGAAGGAGTGACTTTGCCCCCTTGGAGCTGAAACACTCAAAATGAGTAAAACAGCTGCCTGGAGGTTACAAATGGGCCCAGGGACATTGTAGGCCCAGTACTGACACTATGAAGGTGCTTTTGTACCTTTTTGAATCACGTAAAGTGTTCTTTTGTTCACATCCTTCCAGGGGGAAAACCTGGAATCTTACCCTACTTGGAGCTCCGTAGCCCTGGGTAGAAGGAGTGACTTTGCCCCCTTGGAGCTGAAACACTCATAATGTGGAATACATGACTAAAACAAGTGCCTGGAGGTTATAAATGGGCCAGGGGCACTGTAGGCCCGGTTCTGACACTGTGAAGGTGCTTGTGTACCTTTTTGGACCACGTAAAGTGTTCTTTTGTTCACATCCATCCAGGGGTAAAACCTGGAATCTTACCCTACTTGGAGCTCCGTAGCCCTGGGTAGAAGGAGTGACTTTGCCCCCTTGGAGCTGAAACACTCATAATGTGTAAAACAGCTGCCTGGAGGTTACAAATGGGCCCAGGGACATTGCAGGCCCAGTACTGACACTGTGAGGGTGCATGTGTACCTCCTTGAATCACGTAAAGTGTTCTTTTGTTCAAATCCATCCAGGGGGAAAACCTGGAATCTTACCCGAATTGGAGCTCCGTAGCCCTGGGTAGAAGGAGTGACTTTGCCCCCTTGGAGCTGAAACACTCATAATGTGGAATACATGACTAAAACAAGTGCCTGGAGGTTATAAATGGGCCAGGGACACTGTAGGCCCGGTTCTGACACTGTGAAGGTGCTTGTGTACCTTTTTGGACCACGTAAAGTGTTCTTTTGTTCACATCCATCCAGGGGGAAAACCTGGAATCTTACCCGACTTGGAGCTCCGTAGCCCTGGGTAGAAGGAGTGACTTTGCCCCCTTGGAGCTGAAACACTCATAATGTGTAAAACAGCTGCCTAAAGTTACAAATGGGCCCAGGGACATTGCAGGCCCAGTACTGACACTGTGAGGGTGCTTGTGTACCTCTTTGAATCACATAAAGTGTTCTTTTGTTCACATCCATCCAGGGGGAAAACCTGGAATCTTACCCGAATTGGAGCTCCGTAGCCCTGGGTAGAAGGAGTGACTTTGCCCCCTTGGAGCTGAAACACTCATAATGTGTAAAACAGCTGTCTGGAGGTTATAAATGGGCCAGAGACACAATAGGCCTGGTTCTGGCACTGTGAAGGTGCTTGTGTACCTTTTTGTACCACGTAAAGTGTTCTTTTGTTCACATCCATCCAGGGGGAAAACCTGGAATCTTACCCGACTTGGAGCTCCGTAGCCCTGGGTAGAAGGAGTGACTTTGCCCCCTTGGAGCTGAAACACTCATAATGTGTAAAACAGCTGCCTGAAGTTACAAATGGGCCCAGGGACATTGTAGGCCCAGTACTGACACTATGAAGGTGCTTTTGTACCTTTTTGAATCACGTAAAGTGTTCTTTTGTTCACATCCTTCCAGGGGGAAAACCTGGAATCTTACACGAATTGGAGCTCCGTATCCCTGGGTAGAAGGAGTGACTTTGCCCCCTTGGAGCTGAAACACTCATAATGTGGAATACATGACTAAAACAAGTGCCTGGAGGTTATAAATGGGCCAGGGACACTGTAGGCCCGGTTCTGACACTGTGAAGGTGTTTGTGTACCTTTTTGGACCACGTAAAGTGTTCTTTTGTTCACATCCATCCAGGGGTAAAACCTGGAATCTTACCCTACTTGGAGCTCCGTAGCCCTGGGTAGAAGGAGTGACTTTGCCCCCTTGGAGCTGAAACACTCATAATGTGTAAAACAGCTGCCTGGAGGTTACAAATGGGCCCAGGGACATTGCAGGCCCAGTACTGACACTGTGAGGGTGCATGTGTACCTCCTTGAATCACGTAAAGTGTTCTTTTGTTCAAATCCATCCAGGGGGAAAACCTGGAATCTTACCCGAATTGGAGCTCCGTAGCCCTGGGTAGAAGGAGTGACTTTGCCCCCTTGGAGCTGAAACACTCATAATGTGTAAAACAGCTGCCTGGAGGATACAAATGGGCCCAGGGACATTGCAGGCCCAGTACTGACACTGTGAGGGTGCTTGTGTACCTCTTTGAATCACATAAAGTGTTCTTTTGTTCACATCCATCCAGGGGGAAAACCTGGAATCTTACCCGAATTGGAGCTCCGTATCCCTGGGTAGAAGGAGTGACTTTGCCCCCTTGGAGCTGAAACACTCATAATGTGTAAAACAGCTGCCTGGAGGTTACAAATGGGCCAGGGACACTGTAGGCCCGTTTCTGACACTGTGAAGGTGCTTTTGTACCTCTTTGAATCACTTAAAGTGTTCTTTTTTTTCCACTTCCATCCAGGGGGGAAACCTGGAATCTTACCCTACTTGGAGCACCGTAGCCCTGGGTAGAAGGAGTGACTTTGCCCCCTTGGAGCTGAAACACTCATAATGTGTAAAACAGCAGCCTGGAGGTTACAAATGGGCCCAGGGACATTGTAGGCCCAGTACTGACACTGTGAAGGTGCTTTTGTACCTTTTTGAATCACGTAAAGTGTTCTTTTGTTCACATCCATCCAGGGGGAAAACCTGGAATCTTACCCGAATTGGAGCTCCGTAGCCCTGGGTATAAGGAGTGACTTTGCCCCCTTGGAGCTGAAACACTCATAATGTGTAAAACAGCTGTCTGGAGGTTATAAATGGGCCAGAGACACCGTAGGCCTGGTTCTGGCACTGTGAAGGTACTTGTGTACCTTTTTGGACCACGTAAAGTGTTACTTTGTTCACATCCTTCCAGGGGGAAAACCTGGAATCTTACCCGAATTGGAGCTCCGTAGCCCTGGGTAGAAGGAGTGACTTTGCCCCCTTGGAGCTGAAACACTCATAATGTGTAAAACAGCTGCCTGGAGGTTACAAATGGGCCCAGGGACATTGCAGGCCCAGTACTGACACTGTGAGGGTGCTTGTGTACCTCTTTGAATCACATAAAGTGTTCTTTTGTTCACATCCATCCAGGGGGAAAACCTGGAATCTTACCCGAATTGGAGCTCCGTATCCCTGGGTAGAAGGAGTGACTTTGCCCCCTTGGAGCTGAAACACTCATAATGTGTAAAACAGCTGCCTGGAGGTTACAAATGGGCCAGGGACACTGTAGGCCTGTTTCTGACACTGTGAAGGTGCTTTTGTACCTCTTTGAATCACTTAAAGTGTTCTTTTTTTTCCACTTCCATCCAGGGGGGAAACCTGGAATCTTACCCTACTTGGAGCACCGTAGCCCTGGGTAGAAGGAGTGACTTTGCCCCCTTGGAGCTGAAACACTCATAATGTGTAAAACAGCAGCCTGGAGGTTACAAATGGGCCCAGGGACATTGTAGGCCCAGTACTGACACTGTGAAGGTGCTTTTGTACCTTTTTGAATCACGTAAAGTGTTCTTTTGTTCACTACCATCCAGGGGGAAAACCTGGAATCTTACCCGAATTGGAGCTCCGTAGCCCTGGGTATAAGGAGTGACTTTGCCCCCTTGGAGCTGAAACACTCATAATGTGTAAAACAGCTGTCTGGAGGTTATAAATGGGCCAGAGACACCGTAGGCCTGGTTCTGGCACTGTGAAGGTACTTGTGTACCTTTTTGGACCACGTAAAGTGTTCTTTTGTTCACATCCTTCCAGGGGGAAAACCTGGAATCTTACCCGACTTGGAGCTCCGTAGGCCTGGGTAGAAGGAGTGACTTTACCCCCTTGGAGCTGAAACACTCATAATGTGTAAAACAGCTGCCTGAAGTTACAAATGGGCCCAGGGACATTGTAGGACCAGTACTGACACTGTGAGGGTGCTTGTGTACCTCTTTGAATCACATAAAGTGTTCTTTTGTTCACATCCATCCAGGGGGAAAACCTGGAATCTTACCCGAATTGGAGCTCCGTATCCCTGGGTAGAAGGAGTGACTTTGCCCCCTTGGAGCTGAAACAGTCATAATGAGTAAAACAGCTGCCTGGAGGTTACAAATGGGCCCAGGGACATTGTAGGCCCAGTACTGACACTATGAAGGTGCTTTTGTACCTTTTTGAATCACGTAAAGTGTTCTTTTGTTCACATCCTTCCAGGGGGAAAACCTGGAATCTTACCCTACTTGGAGCTCCGTAGCCCTGGGTAGAAGGAGTGACTTTGCCCCCTTGGAGCTGAAACACTCATAATGTGGAATACATGACTAAAACAAGTGCCTGGAGGTTATAAATGGGCCAGGGACACTGTAGGCCCGGTTCTGACACTGTGAAGGTGCTTGTGTACCTTTTTGGACCACGTAAAGTGTTCTTTTGTTCACATCCATCCAGGGGTAAAACCTGGAATCTTACCCTACTTGGAGCTCCGTAGCCCTGGGTAGAAGGAGTGACTTTGCCCCCTTGGAGCTGAAACACTCATAATGTGTAAAACAGCTGCCTGGAGGTTACAAATGGGCCCAGGGACATTGCAGGCCCAGTACTGACACTGTGAGGGTGCATGTGTACCTCCTTGAATCACGTAAAGTGTTCTTTTGTTCAAATCCATCCAGGGGGAAAACCTGGAATCTTACCCGAATTGGAGCTCTGTAGCCCTGGGTAGAAGGAGTGACTTTGCCCCCTTGGAGCTGAAACACTCATAATGTGGAATACATGACTAAAACAAGTGCCTGGAGGTTATAAATGGGCCTGGGACACTGTAGGCCCGGTTCTGACACTGTGAAGGTGCTTGTGTACCTTTTTGGACCACGTAAAGTGTTCTTTTGTTCACATCCATCCAGGGGTAAAACCTGGAATCTTACCCTACTTGGAGCTCCGTAGCCGTGGGTAGAAGGAGTGACTTTGCCCCCTTGGAGCTGAAACACTCATAATGTGTAAAACAGCTGCCTGGAGGTTACAAATGGGCCCAGGGACATTGCAGGCCCAGTACTGACACTGTGAGGGTGCTTGTGTACCTCCTTGAATCACGTAAAGTGTTCTTTTTTTTCCACATCCATCCAGGGGGGAAACCTGGAATCTTACCCTACTTGGAGCTCCGTAGCCCTTGGTAGAAGGAGTGACTTTGCCCCCTTGGAGCTGAAACACTCATAATGTGTAAAACAGCTGCCTGGAGGTTACAAATAGGCCCAGGGACACTGTAGGCCCGGTTCTGACACTGTGAAGGTGCTTGTGTACCTTTTTGGACCACGTAAAGTGTTCTTTTGTTCACATCCATCCAGGGGTAAAACCTGGAATCTTACCCTACTTGGAGCTCCGTAGCCGTGGGTAGAAGGAGTGACTTTGCCCCCTTGGAGCTGAAACACTCATAATGTGTAAAACAGCTGCCTGGAGGTTACAAATGGGCCCAGGGACATTGCAGGCCCAGTACTGACACTGTGAGGGTGCTTGTGTACCTCCTTGAATCACGTAAAGTGTTCATTTTTTTCCACATCCATCCAGGGGGGAAACCTGGAATCTTACCCTACTTGGAGCTCCGTAGCCCTTGGTAGAAGGAGTGACTTTGCCCCCTTGGAGCTGAAACACTCATAATGTCGAAAACATGACTAAAACAGCTGCCTGGAGGTTTTAAATGGGCCAGGGACATTGTAGGCCCAGTACTGACACTGTGAGTGTGCTTGTGTACCTCCTTGAATCACGTAAAGTGTTCTTTTTTTTCCACATCCATCCAATGGGAAAACGGAGAATCTTACCCGACTGGGAGCTCCGTAGCCCTGGGTAGAAGGAGTGACTTTGCCCCCTTGGAGCTGAAACACTCATAATGTGTAAAACAGCTCCCTGGAGGTTACAAATGGGCACAGGGACATTGCAGGCCCAGTACTGACACTGTGAGGGTGCCTGTGTACCTCTTTGAATCACATAAAGTGTTCTTTTTTTTCCACTTCCATCCAGGGGGGAAACCTGGAATCTTACTCTACTTGGAGCACCGTAGCCCTGGGTAGAAGGAGTGACTTTGCCCCCTTGGAGCTGAAAAACTCATAATGTGTAAAACAGCTGCCTGGAGGTTACAAATGGGCCCAGGGACATTGCAGGCCCAGTACTGACACTGTGAGGGTGCTTGTGTACCTCTTTGAATCACATAAAGTGTTCTTTTGTTCACATCCATCCAGGGGGAAAACCTGGAATCTTACCCGAATTGGAGCTCCGTAGCCCTGGGTAGAAGGAGTGACTTTGCCCCCTTGGAGCTGAAACACTCATAATGTGTAAAACAGCTGTCTGGAGGTTATAAATGGGCCAGAGACACCATAGGCCTGGTTCTGGCACTGTGAAGGTGCTTGTGTACCTTTTTGGACCACGTAAAGTGTTCTTTTGTTCACATCCATCCAGGGGGAAAACCTGGAATCTTACCCGACTTGGAGCTCCGTAGCCCTGGGTAGAAGGAGTGACTTTGCCCCCTTGGAGCTGAAACACTCATAATGTGTAAAACAGCTGCCTAAAGTTACAAATGGGCCCAGGGACATTGCAGGCCCAGTACTGACACTGTGAGGGTGCTTGTGTACCTCTTTGAATCACATAAAGTGTTCTTTTGTTCACATCCATCCAGGGGGAAAACCTGGAATCTTACCCGAATTGGAGCTCCGTAGCCCTGGGTAGAAGGAGTGACTTTGCCCCCTTGGAGCTGAAACACTCATAATGTGTAAAACAGCTGTCTGGAGGTTATAAATGGTCCAGAGACACCGTAGGCCTGGTTCTGGCACTGTGAAGGTACTTGTGTACCTTTTTGGACCACGTAAAGTGTTCTTTTGTTCACATCCTTCCAGGGGGAAATCCTGGAATCTTACCCGACTTGGAGCTCCGTAGGCCTGGGTAGAAGGAGTGACTTTGCCCCCTTGGAGCTGAAACACTCATAATGTGTAAAACAGCTGCCTGAAGTTACAAATGGGCCCAGGGACATTGTAGGACCAGTACTGACACTGTGAGGGTGCCTGTGTACCTCTTTGAATCACGTAAAGTGTTCTTTTGTTCACATCAATCCTGGGGGAAAACCTGGAATCTTACCCGACTTGGAGCTCCGTAGCCCTGGGTAGAAGGAGTGACTTTGCCCCCTTGGAGCTGAAACACTCATAATGTGTAAAACAGCTGTCTGGAGGTTATAAATGGGCCAGAGACACCGTAGGCCTGGTTCTGGCACTGTGAAGGTACTTGTGTACCTTTTTGGACCACGTAAAGTGTTCTTTTGTTCACAGCCTTCCAGGGGGAAAACCTGGAATCTTACCCGACTTGGAGCTGCGTAGGCCTGGGTAGAAGGAGTGACTTTGCCCCCTTGGAGCTGAAACACTCATAATGTGTAAAACAGCTGCCTGAAGTTACAAATGGGCCCAGGGACATTGTAGGACCAGTACTGACACTGTGAGGGTGCCTGTGTACCTCTTTGAATCACGTAAAGTGTTCTTTTGTTCACATCCATCCAGGGGGAAAACCTGGAATCTTACCCGAATTGGAGCTCCGTAGCCCTGGGTATAAGGAGTGACTTTGCCCCCTTGGAGCTGAAACACTCATAATGTGTAAAACAGCTGTCTGGAGGTTATAAATGGGCCAGAGACACCGTAGGCCTGGTTCTGGCACTGTGAAGGTACTTGTGTACCTTTTTGGACCACGTAAAGTGTTCTTTTGTTCACATCCTTCCAGGGGGAAAACCTGGAATCTTACCCGACTTGGAGCTCCGTAGGCCTGGGTAGAAGGAGTGACTTTGCCCCCTTGGAGCTGAAACACTCATAATGTGTAAAACAGCTGCCTAAAGTTACAAATGGGCCCAGGGACATTGCAGGCCCAGTACTGACACTGTGAGGGTGCTTGTGTACCTCTTTGAATCACATAAAGTGTTCTTTTGTTCACATCCATCCAGGGGGAAAACCTGGAATCTTACCCGAATTGGAGCTCCTTAGCCCTGGGTAGAAGGAGTGACTTTGCCCCCTTGGAGCTGAAACACTCATAATGTGTAAAACAGCTGTCTGGAGGTTATAAATGGGCCAGAGACACCGTAGGCCTGGTTCTGGCACTGTGAAGGTACTTGTGTACCTTTTTGGACCACGTAAAGTGTTCTTTTGTTCACATCCTTCCAGGGGGAAAACCTGGAATCTTACCCGACTTGGAGCTCCGTAGGCCTGGGTAGAAGGAGTGACTTTGCCCCCTTGGAGCTGAAACACTCATAATGTGTAAAACAGCTGTCTGAAGTTACAAATGGGCCCAGGGACATTGTAGGACCAGTACTGACACTGTGAGGGTGCCTGTGTACCTCTTTGAATCACGTAAAGTGTTCTTTTGTTCACATCCATCCAGGGGGAAAACCTGGAATCTTACCCGAATTGGAGCTCCGTAGCCCTGGGTATAAGGAGTGACTTTACCCCCTTGGAGCTGAAACACTCATAATGTGTAAAACAGCTGTCTGGAGGTTATAAATGGGCCAGAGACACTGTAGGCCTGGTTCTGGCACTGTGAAGGTACTTGTGTACCTTTTTGGACCACGTAAAGTGTTCTTTTGTTCACATCCTTCCAGGGGGAAAACCTGGAATCTTACCCGACTTGGAGCTCCGTAGGCCTGGGTAGAAGGAGTGACTTTGCCCCCTTGGAGCTGAAACACTCATAATGTGTAAAACAGCTGCCTGAAGTTACAAATGGGCCCAGGGACATTGTAGGACCAGTACTGACACTGTGAGGGTGCTTGTGTACCTCTTTGAATCACATAAAGTGTTCTTTTGTTCACATCCATCCAGGGGGAAAACCTGGAATCTTACCCGAATTGGAGCTCCGTATCCCTGGGTAGAAGGAGTGACTTTGCCCCCTTGGAGCTGAAACACTCATAATGAGTAAAACAGCTGCCTGGAGGTTACAAATGGGCCCAGGGACATTGTAGGCCCAGTACTGACACTATGAAAGTGCTTTTGTACCTTTTTGAATCACGTAAAGTGTTCTTTTGTTCACATCCTTCCAGGGGGAAAACCTGGAATCTTACCCTACTTGGAGCTCCGTAGCCCTGGGTAGAAGGAGTGACTTTGCCCCCTTGGAGCTGAAACACTCATAATGTGGAATACATGACTAAAACAAGTGCCTGGAGGTTATAAATGGGCCAGGGACACTGTAGGCCCGGTTCTGACACTGTGAAGGTGCTTGTGTACCTTTTTGGACCACGTAAAGTGTTCTTTTGTTCACATCCATCCAGGGGTAAAACCTGGAATCTTACCCTACTTGGAGCTCCGTAGCCCTGGGTAGAAGGAGTGACTTTGCCCCCTTGGAGCTGAAACACTCATAATGTGTAAAACAGCTGCCTGGAGGTTACAAATGGGCCCAGGGACATTGCAGGCCCAGTACTGACACTGTGAGGGTGCATGTGTACCTCCTTGAATCACGTAAAGTGTTCTTTTGTTCAAATCCATCCAGGGGGAAAACCTGGAATCTTACCCGAATTGGAGCTCCGTAGCCCTGGGTAGAAGGAGTGACTTTGCCCCCTTGGAGCTGAAACACTCATAATGTGGAATACATGACTAAAACAAGTGCCTGGAGGTTATAAATGGGCCAGGGACACTGTAGGCCCGGTTCTGACACTGTGAAGGTGCTTGTGTACCTTTTTGGACCACGTAAAGTGTTCTTTTGTTCACATCCATCCAGGGGGAAAACCTGGAATCTTACCCGACTTGGAGCTCCGTAGCCCTGGGTAGAAGGAGTGACTTTGCCCCCTTGGAGCTGAAACACTCATAATGTGTAAAACAGCTGCCTAAAGTTACAAATGGGCCCAGGGACATTGCAGGCCCAGTACTGACACTGTGAGGGTGCTTGTGTACCTCTTTGAATCACATAAAGTGTTCTTTTGTTCACATCCATCCAGGGGGAAAACCTGGAATCTTACCCGAATTGGAGCTCCGTAGCCCTGGGTAGAAGGAGTGACTTTGCCCCCTTGGAGCTGAAACACTCATAATGTGTAAAACAGCTGTCTGGAGGTTATAAATGGGCCAGAGACACAATAGGCCTGGTTCTGGCACTGTGAAGGTGCTTGTGTACCTTTTTGGACCACGTAAAGTGTTCTTTTGTTCACATCCATCCAGGGGGAAAACCTGGAATCTTACCCGACTTGGAGCTCCGTAGCCCTGGGTAGAAGGAGTGACTTTGCCCCCTTGGAGCTGAAACACTCATAATGTGTAAAACAGCTGCCTGAAGTTACAAATGGGCCCAGGGACATTGTAGGCCCAGTACTGACACTATGAAGGTGCTTTTGTACCTTTTTGAATCACGTAAAGTGTTCTTTTGTTCACATCCTTCCAGGGGGAAAACCTGGAATCTTACACGAATTGGAGCTCCGTATCCCTGGGTAGAAGGAGTGACTTTGCCCCCTTGGAGCTGAAACACTCATAATGTGGAATACATGACTAAAACAAGTGCCTGGAGGTTATAAATGGGCCAGGGACACTGTAGGCCCGGTTCTGACACTGTGAAGGTGTTTGTGTACCTTTTTGGACCACGTAAAGTGTTCTTTTGTTCACATCCATCCAGGGGTAAAACCTGGAATCTTACCCTACTTGGAGCTCCGTAGCCCTGGGTAGAAGGAGTGACTTTGCCCCCTTGGAGCTGAAACACTCATAATGTGTAAAACAGCTGCCTGGAGGTTACAAATGGGCCCAGGGACATTGCAGGCCCAGTACTGACACTGTGAGGGTGCATGTGTACCTCCTTGAATCACGTAAAGTGTTCTTTTGTTCAAATCCATCCAGGGGGAAAACCTGGAATCTTACCCGAATTGGAGCTCCGTAGCCCTGGGTAGAAGGAGTGACTTTGCCCCCTTGGAGCTGAAACACTCATAATGTGTAAAACAGCTGCCTGGAGGATACAAATGGGCCCAGGGACATTGCAGGCCCAGTACTGACACTGTGAGGGTGCTTGTGTACCTCTTTGAATCACATAAAGTGTTCTTTTGTTCACATCCATCCAGGGGGAAAACCTGGAATCTTACCCGAATTGGAGCTCCGTATCCCTGGGTAGAAGGAGTGACTTTGCCCCCTTGGAGCTGAAACACTCATAATGTGTAAAACAGCTGCCTGGAGGTTACAAATGGGCCAGGGACACTGTAGGCCCGTTTCTGACACTGTGAAGGTGCTTTTGTACCTCTTTGAATCACTTAAAGTGTTCTTTTTTTTCCACTTCCATCCAGGGGGGAAACCTGGAATCTTACCCTACTTGGAGCACCGTAGCCCTGGGTAGAAGGAGTGACTTTGCCCCCTTGGAGCTGAAACACTCATAATGTGTAAAACAGCAGCCTGGAGGTTACAAATGGGCCCAGGGACATTGTAGGCCCAGTACTGACACTGTGAAGGTGCTTTTGTACCTTTTTGAATCACGTAAAGTGTTCTTTTGTTCACATCCATCCAGGGGGAAAACCTGGAATCTTACCCGAATTGGAGCTCCGTAGCCCTGGGTATAAGGAGTGACTTTGCCCCCTTGGAGCTGAAACACTCATAATGTGTAAAACAGCTGTCTGGAGGTTATAAATGGGCCAGAGACACCGTAGGCCTGGTTCTGGCACTGTGAAGGTACTTGTGTACCTTTTTGGACCACGTAAAGTGTTACTTTGTTCACATCCTTCCAGGGGGAAAACCTGGAATCTTACCCGAATTGGAGCTCCGTAGCCCTGGGTAGAAGGAGTGACTTTGCCCCCTTGGAGCTGAAACACTCATAATGTGTAAAACAGCTGCCTGGAGGTTACAAATGGGCCCAGGGACATTGCAGGCCCAGTACTGACACTGTGAGGGTGCTTGTGTACCTCTTTGAATCACATAAAGTGTTCTTTTGTTCACATCCATCCAGGGGGAAAACCTGGAATCTTACCCGAATTGGAGCTCCGTATCCCTGGGTAGAAGGAGTGACTTTGCCCCCTTGGAGCTGAAACACTCATAATGTGTAAAACAGCTGCCTGGAGGTTACAAATGGGCCAGGGACACTGTAGGCCTGTTTCTGACACTGTGAAGGTGCTTTTGTACCTCTTTGAATCACTTAAAGTGTTCTTTTTTTTCCACTTCCATCCAGGGGGGAAACCTGGAATCTTACCCTACTTGGAGCACCGTAGCCCTGGGTAGAAGGAGTGACTTTGCCCCCTTGGAGCTGAAACACTCATAATGTGTAAAACAGCAGCCTGGAGGTTACAAATGGGCCCAGGGACATTGTAGGCCCAGTACTGACACTGTGAAGGTGCTTTTGTACCTTTTTGAATCACGTAAAGTGTTCTTTTGTTCACTACCATCCAGGGGGAAAACCTGGAATCTTACCCGAATTGGAGCTCCGTAGCCCTGGGTATAAGGAGTGACTTTGCCCCCTTGGAGCTGAAACACTCATAATGTGTAAAACAGCTGTCTGGAGGTTATAAATGGGCCAGAGACACCGTAGGCCTGGTTCTGGCACTGTGAAGGTACTTGTGTACCTTTTTGGACCACGTAAAGTGTTCTTTTGTTCACATCCTTCCAGGGGGAAAACCTGGAATCTTACCCGACTTGGAGCTCCGTAGGCCTGGGTAGAAGGAGTGACTTTACCCCCTTGGAGCTGAAACACTCATAATGTGTAAAACAGCTGCCTGAAGTTACAAATGGGCCCAGGGACATTGTAGGACCAGTACTGACACTGTGAGGGTGCTTGTGTACCTCTTTGAATCACATAAAGTGTTCTTTTGTTCACATCCATCCAGGGGGAAAACCTGGAATCTTACCCGAATTGGAGCTCCGTATCCCTGGGTAGAAGGAGTGACTTTGCCCCCTTGGAGCTGAAACAGTCATAATGAGTAAAACAGCTGCCTGGAGGTTACAAATGGGCCCAGGGACATTGTAGGCCCAGTACTGACACTATGAAGGTGCTTTTGTACCTTTTTGAATCACGTAAAGTGTTCTTTTGTTCACATCCTTCCAGGGGGAAAACCTGGAATCTTACCCTACTTGGAGCTCCGTAGCCCTGGGTAGAAGGAGTGACTTTGCCCCCTTGGAGCTGAAACACTCATAATGTGGAATACATGACTAAAACAAGTGCCTGGAGGTTATAAATGGGCCAGGGACACTGTAGGCCCGGTTCTGACACTGTGAAGGTGCTTGTGTACCTTTTTGGACCACGTAAAGTGTTCTTTTGTTCACATCCATCCAGGGGTAAAACCTGGAATCTTACCCTACTTGGAGCTCCGTAGCCCTGGGTAGAAGGAGTGACTTTGCCCCCTTGGAGCTGAAACACTCATAATGTGTAAAACAGCTGCCTGGAGGTTACAAATGGGCCCAGGGACATTGCAGGCCCAGTACTGACACTGTGAGGGTGCATGTGTACCTCCTTGAATCACGTAAAGTGTTCTTTTGTTCAAATCCATCCAGGGGGAAAACCTGGAATCTTACCCGAATTGGAGCTCTGTAGCCCTGGGTAGAAGGAGTGACTTTGCCCCCTTGGAGCTGAAACACTCATAATGTGGAATACATGACTAAAACAAGTGCCTGGAGGTTATAAATGGGCCTGGGACACTGTAGGCCCGGTTCTGACACTGTGAAGGTGCTTGTGTACCTTTTTGGACCACGTAAAGTGTTCTTTTGTTCACATCCATCCAGGGGTAAAACCTGGAATCTTACCCTACTTGGAGCTCCGTAGCCGTGGGTAGAAGGAGTGACTTTGCCCCCTTGGAGCTGAAACACTCATAATGTGTAAAACAGCTGCCTGGAGGTTACAAATGGGCCCAGGGACATTGCAGGCCCAGTACTGACACTGTGAGGGTGCTTGTGTACCTCCTTGAATCACGTAAAGTGTTCTTTTTTTTCCACATCCATCCAGGGGGGAAACCTGGAATCTTACCCTACTTGGAGCTCCGTAGCCCTTGGTAGAAGGAGTGACTTTGCCCCCTTGGAGCTGAAACACTCATAATGTGTAAAACAGCTGCCTGGAGGTTACAAATAGGCCCAGGGACACTGTAGGCCCGGTTCTGACACTGTGAAGGTGCTTGTGTACCTTTTTGGACCACGTAAAGTGTTCTTTTGTTCACATCCATCCAGGGGTAAAACCTGGAATCTTACCCTACTTGGAGCTCCGTAGCCGTGGGTAGAAGGAGTGACTTTGCCCCCTTGGAGCTGAAACACTCATAATGTGTAAAACAGCTGCCTGGAGGTTACAAATGGGCCCAGGGACATTGCAGGCCCAGTACTGACACTGTGAGGGTGCTTGTGTACCTCCTTGAATCACGTAAAGTGTTCATTTTTTTCCACATCCATCCAGGGGGGAAACCTGGAATCTTACCCTACTTGGAGCTCCGTAGCCCTTGGTAGAAGGAGTGACTTTGCCCCCTTGGAGCTGAAACACTCATAATGTCGAAAACATGACTAAAACAGCTGCCTGGAGGTTTTAAATGGGCCAGGGACATTGTAGGCCCAGTACTGACACTGTGAGTGTGCTTGTGTACCTCCTTGAATCACGTAAAGTGTTCTTTTTTTTCCACATCCATCCAATGGGAAAACGGAGAATCTTACCCGACTGGGAGCTCCGTAGCCCTGGGTAGAAGGAGTGACTTTGCCCCCTTGGAGCTGAAACACTCATAATGTGTAAAACAGCTCCCTGGAGGTTACAAATGGGCACAGGGACATTGCAGGCCCAGTACTGACACTGTGAGGGTGCCTGTGTACCTCTTTGAATCACATAAAGTGTTCTTTTTTTTCCACTTCCATCCAGGGGGGAAACCTGGAATCTTACTCTACTTGGAGCACCGTAGCCCTGGGTAGAAGGAGTGACTTTGCCCCCTTGGAGCTGAAAAACTCATAATGTGTAAAACAGCTGCCTGGAGGTTACAAATGGGCCCAGGGACATTGCAGGCCCAGTACTGACACTGTGAGGGTGCTTGTGTACCTCTTTGAATCACATAAAGTGTTCTTTTGTTCACATCCATCCAGGGGGAAAACCTGGAATCTTACCCGAATTGGAGCTCCGTAGCCCTGGGTAGAAGGAGTGACTTTGCCCCCTTGGAGCTGAAACACTCATAATGTGTAAAACAGCTGTCTGGAGGTTATAAATGGGCCAGAGACACCATAGGCCTGGTTCTGGCACTGTGAAGGTGCTTGTGTACCTTTTTGGACCACGTAAAGTGTTCTTTTGTTCACATCCATCCAGGGGGAAAACCTGGAATCTTACCCGACTTGGAGCTCCGTAGCCCTGGGTAGAAGGAGTGACTTTGCCCCCTTGGAGCTGAAACACTCATAATGTGTAAAACAGCTGCCTAAAGTTACAAATGGGCCCAGGGACATTGCAGGCCCAGTACTGACACTGTGAGGGTGCTTGTGTACCTCTTTGAATCACATAAAGTGTTCTTTTGTTCACATCCATCCAGGGGGAAAACCTGGAATCTTACCCGAATTGGAGCTCCGTAGCCCTGGGTAGAAGGAGTGACTTTGCCCCCTTGGAGCTGAAACACTCATAATGTGTAAAACAGCTGTCTGGAGGTTATAAATGGTCCAGAGACACCGTAGGCCTGGTTCTGGCACTGTGAAGGTACTTGTGTACCTTTTTGGACCACGTAAAGTGTTCTTTTGTTCACATCCTTCCAGGGGGAAATCCTGGAATCTTACCCGACTTGGAGCTCCGTAGGCCTGGGTAGAAGGAGTGACTTTGCCCCCTTGGAGCTGAAACACTCATAATGTGTAAAACAGCTGCCTGAAGTTACAAATGGGCCCAGGGACATTGTAGGACCAGTACTGACACTGTGAGGGTGCCTGTGTACCTCTTTGAATCACGTAAAGTGTTCTTTTGTTCACATCAATCCTGGGGGAAAACCTGGAATCTTACCCGACTTGGAGCTCCGTAGCCCTGGGTAGAAGGAGTGACTTTGCCCCCTTGGAGCTGAAACACTCATAATGTGTAAAACAGCTGTCTGGAGGTTATAAATGGGCCAGAGACACCGTAGGCCTGGTTCTGGCACTGTGAAGGTACTTGTGTACCTTTTTGGACCACGTAAAGTGTTCTTTTGTTCACAGCCTTCCAGGGGGAAAACCTGGAATCTTACCCGACTTGGAGCTGCGTAGGCCTGGGTAGAAGGAGTGACTTTGCCCCCTTGGAGCTGAAACACTCATAATGTGTAAAACAGCTGCCTGAAGTTACAAATGGGCCCAGGGACATTGTAGGACCAGTACTGACACTGTGAGGGTGCCTGTGTACCTCTTTGAATCACGTAAAGTGTTCTTTTGTTCACATCCATCCAGGGGGAAAACCTGGAATCTTACCCGAATTGGAGCTCCGTAGCCCTGGGTATAAGGAGTGACTTTGCCCCCTTGGAGCTGAAACACTCATAATGTGTAAAACAGCTGTCTGGAGGTTATAAATGGGCCAGAGACACCGTAGGCCTGGTTCTGGCACTGTGAAGGTACTTGTGTACCTTTTTGGACCACGTAAAGTGTTCTTTTGTTCACATCCTTCCAGGGGGAAAACCTGGAATCTTACCCGACTTGGAGCTCCGTAGGCCTGGGTAGAAGGAGTGACTTTGCCCCCTTGGAGCTGAAACACTCATAATGTGTAAAACAGCTGCCTAAAGTTACAAATGGGCCCAGGGACATTGCAGGCCCAGTACTGACACTGTGAGGGTGCTTGTGTACCTCTTTGAATCACATAAAGTGTTCTTTTGTTCACATCCATCCAGGGGGAAAACCTGGAATCTTACCCGAATTGGAGCTCCTTAGCCCTGGGTAGAAGGAGTGACTTTGCCCCCTTGGAGCTGAAACACTCATAATGTGTAAAACAGCTGTCTGGAGGTTATAAATGGGCCAGAGACACCGTAGGCCTGGTTCTGGCACTGTGAAGGTACTTGTGTACCTTTTTGGACCACGTAAAGTGTTCTTTTGTTCACATCCTTCCAGGGGGAAAACCTGGAATCTTACCCGACTTGGAGCTCCGTAGGCCTGGGTAGAAGGAGTGACTTTGCCCCCTTGGAGCTGAAACACTCATAATGTGTAAAACAGCTGTCTGAAGTTACAAATGGGCCCAGGGACATTGTAGGACCAGTACTGACACTGTGAGGGTGCCTGTGTACCTCTTTGAATCACGTAAAGTGTTCTTTTGTTCACATCCATCCAGGGGGAAAACCTGGAATCTTACCCGAATTGGAGCTCCGTAGCCCTGGGTATAAGGAGTGACTTTACCCCCTTGGAGCTGAAACACTCATAATGTGTAAAACAGCTGTCTGGAGGTTATAAATGGGCCAGAGACACTGTAGGCCTGGTTCTGGCACTGTGAAGGTACTTGTGTACCTTTTTGGACCACGTAAAGTGTTCTTTTGTTCACATCCTTCCAGGGGGAAAACCTGGAATCTTACCCGACTTGGAGCTCCGTAGGCCTGGGTAGAAGGAGTGACTTTGCCCCCTTGGAGCTGAAACACTCATAATGTGTAAAACAGCTGCCTGAAGTTACAAATGGGCCCAGGGACATTGTAGGACCAGTACTGACACTGTGAGGGTGCTTGTGTACCTCTTTGAATCACATAAAGTGTTCTTTTGTTCACATCCATCCAGGGGGAAAACCTGGAATCTTACCCGAATTGGAGCTCCGTATCCCTGGGTAGAAGGAGTGACTTTGCCCCCTTGGAGCTGAAACACTCATAATGAGTAAAACAGCTGCCTGGAGGTTACAAATGGGCCCAGGGACATTGTAGGCCCAGTACTGACACTATGAAAGTGCTTTTGTACCTTTTTGAATCACGTAAAGTGTTCTTTTGTTCACATCCTTCCAGGGGGAAAACCTGGAATCTTACCCTACTTGGAGCTCCGTAGCCCTGGGTAGAAGGAGTGACTTTGCCCCCTTGGAGCTGAAACACTCATAATGTGGAATACATGACTAAAACAAGTGCCTGGAGGTTATAAATGGGCCAGGGACACTGTAGGCCCGGTTCTGACACTGTGAAGGTGCTTGTGTACCTTTTTGGACCACGTAAAGTGTTCTTTTGTTCACATCCATCCAGGGGTAAAACCTGGAATCTTACCCTACTTGGAGCTCCGTAGCCCTGGGTAGAAGGAGTGACTTTGCCCCCTTGGAGCTGAAACACTCATAATGTGTAAAACAGCTGCCTGGAGGTTACAAATGGGCCCAGGGACATTGCAGGCCCAGTACTGACACTGTGAGGGTGCATGTGTACCTCCTTGAATCACGTAAAGTGTTCTTTTGTTCAAATCCATCCAGGGGGAAAACCTGGAATCTTACCCGAATTGGAGCTCCGTAGCCCTGGGTAGAAGGAGTGACTTTGCCCCCTTGGAGCTGAAACACTCATAATGTGTAAAACAGCTGCCTGGAGGTTACAAATGGGCCCAGGGACATTGCAGGCCCAGTACTGACACTGTGAGGGTGCTTGTGTACCTCTTTGAATCACATAAAGTGTTCTTTTGTTCACATCCATCCAGGGGGAAAACCTGGAATCTTACCCGAATTGGAGCTCCGTATCCCTGGGTAGAAGGAGTGACTTTGCCCCCGTGGAGCTGAAACACTCATAATGTGTAAAACAGCTGCCTGGAGGTTACAAATGGGCCAGGGACACTGAAGGCCCGTTTCTGACACTGTGAAGGTGCTTTTGTACCTCTTTGAATCACTTAAAGTGTTCTTTTTTTTCCACTTCCATCCAGGGGGGAAACCTGGAATCTTACCCTACTTGGAGCACCGTAGCCCTGGGTAGAAGGAGTGACTTTGCCCCCTTGGAGCTGAAACACTCATAATGTGTAAAACAGCAGCCTGGAGGTTACAAATGGGCCCAGGGACATTGTAGGCCCAGTACTGACACTGTGAAGGTGCTTTTGTACCTTTTTGAATCACGTAAAGTGTTCTTTTGTTCACATCCATCCAGGGGGAAAACCTGGAATCTTACCCGAATTGGAGCTCCGTAGCCCTGGGTATAAGGAGTGACTTTGCCCCCTTGGAGCTGAAACACTCATAATGTGTAAAACAGCTGTCTGGAGGTTATAAATGGGCCAGAGACACCGTAGGCCTGGTTCTGGCACTGTGAAGGTACTTGTGTACCTTTTTGGACCACGTAAAGTGTTCTTTTGTTCACATCCTTCCAGGGGGAAAACCTGGAATCTTACCCGACTTGGAGCTCCGTAGGCCTGGGTAGAAGGAGTGACTTTGCCCCCTTGGAGCTGAAACACTCATAATGTGTAAAACAGCTGCCTGAAGTTACAAATGGGCCCAGGGACATTGTAGGACCAGTACTGACACTGTGAGGGTGCTTGTGTACCTCTTTGAATCACATAAAGTGTTCTTTTGTTCACATCCATCCAGGGGGAAGACCTGGAATCTTACCCGAATTGGAGCTCCGTATCCCTGGGTAGAAGGAGTGACTTTGCCCCCTTGGAGCTGAAACACTCAAAATGAGTAAAACAGCTGCCTGGAGGTTACAAATGGGCCCAGGGACATTGTAGGCCCAGTACTGACACTATGAAGGTGCTTTTGTACCTTTTTGAATCACGTAAAGTGTTCTTTTGTTCACATCCTTCCAGGGGGAAAACCTGGAATCTTACCCTACTTGGAGCTCCGTAGCCCTGGGTAGAAGGAGTGACTTTGCCCCCTTGGAGCTGAAACACTCATAATGTGGAATACATGACTAAAACAAGTGCCTGGAGGTTATAAATGGGCCAGGGGCACTGTAGGCCCGGTTCTGACACTGTGAAGGTGCTTGTGTACCTTTTTGGACCACGTAAAGTGTTCTTTTGTTCACATCCATCCAGGGGTAAAACCTGGAATCTTACCCTACTTGGAGCTCCGTAGCCCTGGGTAGAAGGAGTGACTTTGCCCCCTTGGAGCTGAAACACTCATAATGTGTAAAACAGCTGCCTGGAGGTTACAAATGGGCCCAGGGACATTGCAGGCCCAGTACTGACACTGTGAGGGTGCATGTGTACCTCCTTGAATCACGTAAAGTGTTCTTTTGTTCAAATCCATCCAGGGGGAAAACCTGGAATCTTACCCGAATTGGAGCTCCGTAGCCCTGGGTAGAAGGAGTGACTTTGCCCCCTTGGAGCTGAAACACTCATAATGTGGAATACATGACTAAAACAAGTGCCTGGAGGTTATAAATGGGCCAGGGACACTGTAGGCCCGGTTCTGACACTGTGAAGGTGCTTGTGTACCTTTTTGGACCACGTAAAGTGTTCTTTTGTTCACATCCATCCAGGGGGAAAACCTGGAATCTTACCCGACTTGGAGCTCCGTAGCCCTGGGTAGAAGGAGTGACTTTGCCCCCTTGGAGCTGAAACACTCATAATGTGTAAAACAGCTGCCTAAAGTTACAAATGGGCCCAGGGACATTGCAGGCCCAGTACTGACACTGTGAGGGTGCTTGTGTACCTCTTTGAATCACATAAAGTGTTCTTTTGTTCACATCCATCCAGGGGGAAAACCTGGAATCTTACCCGAATTGGAGCTCCGTAGCCCTGGGTAGAAGGAGTGACTTTGCCCCCTTGGAGCTGAAACACTCATAATGTGTAAAACAGCTGTCTGGAGGTTATAAATGGGCCAGAGACACAATAGGCCTGGTTCTGGCACTGTGAAGGTGCTTGTGTACCTTTTTGGACCACGTAAAGTGTTCTTTTGTTCACATCCATCCAGGGGGAAAACCTGGAATCTTACCCGACTTGGAGCTCCGTAGCCCTGGGTAGAAGGAGTGACTTTGCCCCCTTGGAGCTGAAACACTCATAATGTGTAAAACAGCTGCCTGAAGTTACAAATGGGCCCAGGGACATTGTAGGCCCAGTACTGACACTATGAAGGTGCTTTTGTACCTTTTTGAATCACGTAAAGTGTTCTTTTGTTCACATCCTTCCAGGGGGAAAACCTGGAATCTTACACGAATTGGAGCTCCGTATCCCTGGGTAGAAGGAGTGACTTTGCCCCCTTGGAGCTGAAACACTCATAATGTGGAATACATGACTAAAACAAGTGCCTGGAGGTTATAAATGGGCCAGGGACACTGTAGGCCCGGTTCTGACACTGTGAAGGTGTTTGTGTACCTTTTTGGACCACGTAAAGTGTTCTTTTGTTCACATCCATCCAGGGGTAAAACCTGGAATCTTACCCTACTTGGAGCTCCGTAGCCCTGGGTAGAAGGAGTGACTTTGCCCCCTTGGAGCTGAAACACTCATAATGTGTAAAACAGCTGCCTGGAGGTTACAAATGGGCCCAGGGACATTGCAGGCCCAGTACTGACACTGTGAGGGTGCATGTGTACCTCCTTGAATCACGTAAAGTGTTCTTTTGTTCAAATCCATCCAGGGGGAAAACCTGGAATCTTACCCGAATTGGAGCTCCGTAGCCCTGGGTAGAAGGAGTGACTTTGCCCCCTTGGAGCTGAAACACTCATAATGTGTAAAACAGCTGCCTGGAGGATACAAATGGGCCCAGGGACATTGCAGGCCCAGTACTGACACTGTGAGGGTGCTTGTGTACCTCTTTGAATCACATAAAGTGTTCTTTTGTTCACATCCATCCAGGGGGAAAACCTGGAATCTTACCCGAATTGGAGCTCCGTATCCCTGGGTAGAAGGAGTGACTTTGCCCCCTTGGAGCTGAAACACTCATAATGTGTAAAACAGCTGCCTGGAGGTTACAAATGGGCCAGGGACACTGTAGGCCCGTTTCTGACACTGTGAAGGTGCTTTTGTACCTCTTTGAATCACTTAAAGTGTTCTTTTTTTTCCACTTCCATCCAGGGGGGAAACCTGGAATCTTACCCTACTTGGAGCACCGTAGCCCTGGGTAGAAGGAGTGACTTTGCCCCCTTGGAGCTGAAACACTCATAATGTGTAAAACAGCAGCCTGGAGGTTACAAATGGGCCCAGGGACATTGTAGGCCCAGTACTGACACTGTGAAGGTGCTTTTGTACCTTTTTGAATCACGTAAAGTGTTCTTTTGTTCACATCCATCCAGGGGGAAAACCTGGAATCTTACCCGAATTGGAGCTCCGTAGCCCTGGGTATAAGGAGTGACTTTGCCCCCTTGGAGCTGAAACACTCATAATGTGTAAAACAGCTGTCTGGAGGTTATAAATGGGCCAGAGACACCGTAGGCCTGGTTCTGGCACTGTGAAGGTACTTGTGTACCTTTTTGGACCACGTAAAGTGTTCCATTGTTCACATCCTTCCAGGGGGAAAACCTGGAATCTTACCCGAATTGGAGCTCCGTAGCCCTGGGAAGAAGGAGTGACTTTGCCCCCTTGGAGCTGAAACACTCATAATGTGTAAAACAGCTGCCTGGAGGTTACAAATGGGCCCAGGGACATTGCAGGCCCAGTACTGACACTGTGAGGGTGCTTGTGTACCTCTTTGAATCACATAAAGTGTTCTTTTGTTCACATCCATCCAGGGGGAAAACCTGGAATCTTACCCGAATTGGAGCTCCGTATCCCTGGGTAGAAGGAGTGACTTTGCCCCCTTGGAGCTGAAACACTCATAATGTGTAAAACAGCTGCCTGGAGGTTACAAATGGGCCAGGGACACTGTAGGCCTGTTTCTGACACTGTGAAGGTGCTTTTGTACCTCTTTGAATCACTTAAAGTGTTCTTTTTTTTCCACTTCCATCCAGGGGGGAAACCTGGAATCGTACCCTACTTGGAGCACCGTAGCCCTGGGTAGAAGGAGTGACTTTGCCCCCTTGGAGCTGAAACACTCATAATGTGTAAAACAGCAGCCTGGAGGTTACAAATGGGCCCAGGGACATTGTAGGCCCAGTACTGACACTGTGAAGGTGCTTTTGTACCTTTTTGAATCACGTAAAGTGTTCTTTTGTTCACATCCATCCAGGGGGAAAACCTGGAATCTTACCCGAATTGGAGCTCCGTAGCCCTGGGTATAAGGAGTGACTTTGCCCCCTTGGAGCTGAAACACTCATAATGTGTAAAACAGCTGTCTGGAGGTTATAAATGGGCCAGAGACACCGTAGGCCTGGTTCTGGCACTGTGAAGGTACTTGTGTACCTTTTTGGACCACGTAAAGTGTTCTTTTGTTCACATCCTTCCAGGGGGAAAACCTGGAATCTTACCCGACTTGGAGCTCCGTAGGCCTGGGTAGAAGGAGTGACTTTACCCCCTTGGAGCTGAAACACTCATAATGTGTAAAACAGCTGCCTGAATTTACAAATGGGCCCAGGGACATTGTAGGACCAGTACTGACACTGTGAGGGTGCTTGTGTACCTCTTTGAATCACATAAAGTGTTCTTTTGTTCACATCCATCCAGGGGGAAAACCTGGAATCTTACCCGAATTGGAGCTCCGTATCCCTGGGTAGAAGGAGTGACTTTGCCCCCTTGGAGCTGAAACAGTCATAATGAGTAAAACAGCTGCCTGGAGGTTACAAATGGGCCCAGGGACATTGTAGGCCCAGTACTGACACTATGAAGGTGCTTTTGTACCTTTTTGAATCACGTAAAGTGTTCTTTTGTTCACATCCTTCCAGGGGGAAAACCTGGAATCTTACCCTACTTGGAGCTCCGTAGCCCTGGGTAGAAGGAGTGACTTTGCCCCCTTGGAGCTGAAACACTCATAATGTGGAATACATGACTAAAACAAGTGCCTGGAGGTTATAAATGGGCCAGGGACACTGTAGGCCCGGTTCTGACACTGTGAAGGTGCTTGTGTACCTTTTTGGACCACGTAAAGTGTTCTTTTGTTCACATCCATCCAGGGGTAAAACCTGGAATCTTACCCTACTTGGAGCTCCGTAGCCCTGGGTAGAAGGAGTGACTTTGCCCCCTTGGAGCTGAAACACTCATAATGTGTAAAACAGCTGCCTGGAGGTTACAAATGGGCCCAGGGACATTGCAGGCCCAGTACTGACACTGTGAGGGTGCATGTGTACCTCCTTGAATCACGTAAAGTGTTCTTTTGTTCAAATCCATCCAGGGGGAAAACCTGGAATCTTACCCGAATTGGAGCTCTGTAGCCCTGGGTAGAAGGAGTGACTTTGCCCCCTTGGAGCTGAAACACTCATAATGTGGAATACATGACTAAAACAAGTGCCTGGAGGTTATAAATGGGCCTGGGACACTGTAGGCCCGGTTCTGACACTGTGAAGGTGCTTGTGTACCTTTTTGGACCACGTAAAGTGTTCTTTTGTTCACATCCATCCAGGGGTAAAACCTGGAATCTTACCCTACTTGGAGCTCCGTAGCCGTGGGTAGAAGGAGTGACTTTGCCCCCTTGGAGCTGAAACACTCATAATGTGTAAAACAGCTGCCTGGAGGTTACAAATGGGCCCAGGGACATTGCAGGCCCAGTACTGACACTGTGAGGGTGCTTGTGTACCTCCTTGAATCACGTAAAGTGTTCTTTTTTTTCCACATCCATCCAGGGGGGAAACCTGGAATCTTACCCTACTTGGAGCTCCGTAGCCCTTGGTAGAAGGAGTGACTTTGCCCCCTTGGAGCTGAAACACTCATAATGTGTAAAACAGCTGCCTGGAGGTTACAAATAGGCCCAGGGACACTGTAGGCCCGGTTCTGACACTGTGAAGGTGCTTGTGTACCTTTTTGGACCACGTAAAGTGTTCTTTTGTTCACATCCATCCAGGGGTAAAACCTGGAATCTTACCCTACTTGGAGCTCCGTAGCCGTGGGTAGAAGGAGTGACTTTGCCCCCTTGGAGCTGAAACACTCATAATGTGTAAAACAGCTGCCTGGAGGTTACAAATGGGCCCAGGGACATTGCAGGCCCAGTACTGACACTGTGAGGGTGCTTGTGTACCTCCTTGAATCACGTAAAGTGTTCATTTTTTTCCACATCCATCCAGGGGGGAAACCTGGAATCTTACCCTACTTGGAGCTCCGTAGCCCTTGGTAGAAGGAGTGACTTTGCCCCCTTGGAGCTGAAACACTCATAATGTCGAAAACATGACTAAAACAGCTGCCTGGAGGTTTTAAATGGGCCAGGGACATTGTAGGCCCAGTACTGACACTGTGAGTGTGCTTGTGTACCTCCTTGAATCACGTAAAGTGTTCTTTTTTTTCCACATCCATCCAATGGGAAAACGTAGAATCTTACCCGACTGGGAGCTCCGTAGCCCTGGGTAGAAGGAGTGACTTTGCCCCCTTGGAGCTGAAACACTCATAATGTGTAAAACAGCTCCCTGGAGGTTACAAATGGGCACAGGGACATTGCAGGCCCAGTACTGACACTGTGAGGGTGCCTGTGTACCTCTTTGAATCACATAAAGTGTTCTTTTTTTTCCACTTCCATCCAGGGGGGAAACCTGGAATCTTACTCTACTTGGAGCACCGTAGCCCTGGGTAGAAGGAGTGACTTTGCCCCCTTGGAGCTGAAAAACTCATAATGTGTAAAACAGCTGCCTGGAGGTTACAAATGGGCCCAGGGACATTGCAGGCCCAGTACTGACACTGTGAGGGTGCTTGTGTACCTCTTTGAATCACATAAAGTGTTCTTTTGTTCACATCCATCCAGGGGGAAAACCTGGAATCTTACCCGAATTGGAGCTCCGTAGCCCTGGGTAGAAGGAGTGACTTTGCCCCCTTGGAGCTGAAACACTCATAATGTGTAAAACAGCTGTCTGGAGGTTATAAATGGGCCAGAGACACCATAGGCCTGGTTCTGGCACTGTGAAGGTGCTTGTGTACCTTTTTGGACCACGTAAAGTGTTCTTTTGTTCACATCCATCCAGGGGGAAAACCTGGAATCTTACCCGACTTGGAGCTCCGTAGCCCTGGGTAGAAGGAGTGACTTTGCCCCCTTGGAGCTGAAACACTCATAATGTGTAAAACAGCAGCCTGGAGGTTACAAATGGGCCCAGGGACATTGTAGGCCCAGTACTGACACTGTGAAGGTGCTTTTGTACCTTTTTGAATCACGTAAAGTGTTCTTTTGTTCACATCCATCCAGGGGGAAAACCTGGAATCTTACCCGAATTGGAGCTCCGTAGCCCTGGGTATAAGGAGTGACTTTGCCCCCTTGGAGCTGAAACACTCATAATGTGTAAAACAGCTGTCTGGAGGTTATAAATGGGCCAGAGACACCGTAGGCCTGGTTCTGGCACTGTGAAGGTACTTGTGTACCTTTTTGGACCACGTAAAGTGTTACTTTGTTCACATCCTTCCAGGGGGAAAACCTGGAATCTTACCCGAATTGGAGCTCCGTAGCCCTGGGTAGAAGGAGTGACTTTGCCCCCTTGGAGCTGAAACACTCATAATGTGTAAAACAGCTGCCTGGAGGTTACAAATGGGCCCAGGGACATTGCAGGCCCAGTACTGACACTGTGAGGGTGCTTGTGTACCTCTTTGAATCACATAAAGTGTTCTTTTGTTCACATCCATCCAGGGGGAAAACCTGGAATCTTACCCGAATTGGAGCTCCGTATCCCTGGGTAGAAGGAGTGACTTTGCCCCCTTGGAGCTGAAACACTCATAATGTGTAAAACAGCTGCCTGGAGGTTACAAATGGGCCAGGGACACTGTAGGCCTGTTTCTGACACTGTGAAGGTGCTTTTGTACCTCTTTGAATCACTTAAAGTGTTCTTTTTTTTCCACTTCCATCCAGGGGGGAAACCTGGAATCTTACCCTACTTGGAGCACCGTAGCCCTGGGTAGAAGGAGTGACTTTGCCCCCTTGGAGCTGAAACACTCATAATGTGTAAAACAGCTGCCTGAAGTTACAAATGGGCCCAGGGACATTGTAGGACCAGTACTGACACTGTGAGGGTGCTTGTGTACCTCTTTGAATCACATAAAGTGTTCTTTTGTTCACATCCATCCAGGGGGAAAACCTGGAATCTTACCCGAATTGGAGCTCCGTATCCCTGGGTAGAAGGAGTGACTTTGCCCCCTTGGAGCTGAAACACTCATAATGAGTAAAACAGCTGCCTGGAGGTTACAAATGGGCCCAGGGACATTGTAGGCCCAGTACTGACACTATGAAAGTGCTTTTGTACCTTTTTGAATCACGTAAAGTGTTCTTTTGTTCACATCCTTCCAGGGGGAAAACCTGGAATCTTACCCTACTTGGAGCTCCGTAGCCCTGGGTAGAAGGAGTGACTTTGCCCCCTTGGAGCTGAAACACTCATAATGTGGAATACATGACTAAAACAAGTGCCTGGAGGTTATAAATGGGCCAGGGACACTGTAGGCCCGGTTCTGACACTGTGAAGGTGCTTGTGTACCTTTTTGGACCACGTAAAGTGTTCTTTTGTTCACATCCATCCAGGGGTAAAACCTGGAATCTTACCCTACTTGGAGCTCCGTAGCCCTGGGTAGAAGGAGTGACTTTGCCCCCTTGGAGCTGAAACACTCATAATGTGTAAAACAGCTGCCTGGAGGTTACAAATGGGCCCAGGGACATTGCAGGCCCAGTACTGACACTGTGAGGGTGCATGTGTACCTCCTTGAATCACGTAAAGTGTTCTTTTGTTCAAATCCATCCAGGGGGAAAACCTGGAATCTTACCCGAATTGGAGCTCCGTAGCCCTGGGTAGAAGGAGTGACTTTGCCCCCTTGGAGCTGAAACACTCATAATGTGTAAAACAGCTGCCTGGAGGTTACAAATGGGCCCAGGGACATTGCAGGCCCAGTACTGACACTGTGAGGGTGCTTGTGTACCTCTTTGAATCACATAAAGTGTTCTTTTGTTCACATCCATCCAGGGGGAAAACCTGGAATCTTACCCGAATTGGAGCTCCGTATCCCTGGGTAGAAGGAGTGACTTTGCCCCCGTGGAGCTGAAACACTCATAATGTGTAAAACAGCTGCCTGGAGGTTACAAATGGGCCAGGGACACTGAAGGCCCGTTTCTGACACTGTGAAGGTGCTTTTGTACCTCTTTGAATCACTTAAAGTGTTCTTTTTTTTCCACTTCCATCCAGGGGGGAAACCTGGAATCTTACCCTACTTGGAGCACCGTAGCCCTGGGTAGAAGGAGTGACTTTGCCCCCTTGGAGCTGAAACACTCATAATGTGTAAAACAGCAGCCTGGAGGTTACAAATGGGCCCAGGGACATTGTAGGCCCAGTACTGACACTGTGAAGGTGCTTTTGTACCTTTTTGAATCACGTAAAGTGTTCTTTTGTTCACATCCATCCAGGGGGAAAACCTGGAATCTTACCCGAATTGGAGCTCCGTAGCCCTGGGTATAAGGAGTGACTTTGCCCCCTTGGAGCTGAAACACTCATAATGTGTAAAACAGCTGTCTGGAGGTTATAAATGGGCCAGAGACACCGTAGGCCTGGTTCTGGCACTGTGAAGGTACTTGTGTACCTTTTTGGACCACGTAAAGTGTTCTTTTGTTCACATCCTTCCAGGGGGAAAACCTGGAATCTTACCCGACTTGGAGCTCCGTAGGCCTGGGTAGAAGGAGTGACTTTGCCCCCTTGGAGCTGAAACACTCATAATGTGTAAAACAGCTGCCTGAAGTTACAAATGGGCCCAGGGACATTGTAGGACCAGTACTGACACTGTGAGGGTGCTTGTGTACCTCTTTGAATCACATAAAGTGTTCTTTTGTTCACATCCATCCAGGGGGAAGACCTGGAATCTTACCCGAATTGGAGCTCCGTATCCCTGGGTAGAAGGAGTGACTTTGCCCCCTTGGAGCTGAAACACTCAAAATGAGTAAAACAGCTGCCTGGAGGTTACAAATGGGCCCAGGGACATTGTAGGCCCAGTACTGACACTATGAAGGTGCTTTTGTACCTTTTTGAATCACGTAAAGTGTTCTTTTGTTCACATCCTTCCAGGGGGAAAACCTGGAATCTTACCCTACTTGGAGCTCCGTAGCCCTGGGTAGAAGGAGTGACTTTGCCCCCTTGGAGCTGAAACACTCATAATGTGGAATACATGACTAAAACAAGTGCCTGGAGGTTATAAATGGGCCAGGGGCACTGTAGGCCCGGTTCTGACACTGTGAAGGTGCTTGTGTACCTTTTTGGACCACGTAAAGTGTTCTTTTGTTCACATCCATCCAGGGGTAAAACCTGGAATCTTACCCTACTTGGAGCTCCGTAGCCCTGGGTAGAAGGAGTGACTTTGCCCCCTTGGAGCTGAAACACTCATAATGTGTAAAACAGCTGCCTGGAGGTTACAAATGGGCCCAGGGACATTGCAGGCCCAGTACTGACACTGTGAGGGTGCATGTGTACCTCCTTGAATCACGTAAAGTGTTCTTTTGTTCAAATCCATCCAGGGGGAAAACCTGGAATCTTACCCGAATTGGAGCTCCGTAGCCCTGGGTAGAAGGAGTGACTTTGCCCCCTTGGAGCTGAAACACTCATAATGTGGAATACATGACTAAAACAAGTGCCTGGAGGTTATAAATGGGCCAGGGACACTGTAGGCCCGGTTCTGACACTGTGAAGGTGCTTGTGTACCTTTTTGGACCACGTAAAGTGTTCTTTTGTTCACATCCATCCAGGGGGAAAACCTGGAATCTTACCCGACTTGGAGCTCCGTAGCCCTGGGTAGAAGGAGTGACTTTGCCCCCTTGGAGCTGAAACACTCATAATGTGTAAAACAGCTGCCTAAAGTTACAAATGGGCCCAGGGACATTGCAGGCCCAGTACTGACACTGTGAGGGTGCTTGTGTACCTCTTTGAATCACATAAAGTGTTCTTTTGTTCACATCCATCCAGGGGGAAAACCTGGAATCTTACCCGAATTGGAGCTCCGTAGCCCTGGGTAGAAGGAGTGACTTTGCCCCCTTGGAGCTGAAACACTCATAATGTGTAAAACAGCTGTCTGGAGGTTATAAATGGGCCAGAGACACAATAGGCCTGGTTCTGGCACTGTGAAGGTGCTTGTGTACCTTTTTGGACCACGTAAAGTGTTCTTTTGTTCACATCCATCCAGGGGGAAAACCTGGAATCTTACCCGACTTGGAGCTCCGTAGCCCTGGGTAGAAGGAGTGACTTTGCCCCCTTGGAGCTGAAACACTCATAATGTGTAAAACAGCTGCCTGAAGTTACAAATGGGCCCAGGGACATTGTAGGCCCAGTACTGACACTATGAAGGTGCTTTTGTACCTTTTTGAATCACGTAAAGTGTTCTTTTGTTCACATCCTTCCAGGGGGAAAACCTGGAATCTTACACGAATTGGAGCTCCGTATCCCTGGGTAGAAGGAGTGACTTTGCCCCCTTGGAGCTGAAACACTCATAATGTGGAATACATGACTAAAACAAGTGCCTGGAGGTTATAAATGGGCCAGGGACACTGTAGGCCCGGTTCTGACACTGTGAAGGTGTTTGTGTACCTTTTTGGACCACGTAAAGTGTTCTTTTGTTCACATCCATCCAGGGGTAAAACCTGGAATCTTACCCTACTTGGAGCTCCGTAGCCCTGGGTAGAAGGAGTGACTTTGCCCCCTTGGAGCTGAAACACTCATAATGTGTAAAACAGCTGCCTGGAGGTTACAAATGGGCCCAGGGACATTGCAGGCCCAGTACTGACACTGTGAGGGTGCATGTGTACCTCCTTGAATCACGTAAAGTGTTCTTTTGTTCAAATCCATCCAGGGGGAAAACCTGGAATCTTACCCGAATTGGAGCTCCGTAGCCCTGGGTAGAAGGAGTGACTTTGCCCCCTTGGAGCTGAAACACTCATAATGTGTAAAACAGCTGCCTGGAGGATACAAATGGGCCCAGGGACATTGCAGGCCCAGTACTGACACTGTGAGGGTGCTTGTGTACCTCTTTGAATCACATAAAGTGTTCTTTTGTTCACATCCATCCAGGGGGAAAACCTGGAATCTTACCCGAATTGGAGCTCCGTATCCCTGGGTAGAAGGAGTGACTTTGCCCCCTTGGAGCTGAAACACTCATAATGTGTAAAACAGCTGCCTGGAGGTTACAAATGGGCCAGGGACACTGTAGGCCCGTTTCTGACACTGTGAAGGTGCTTTTGTACCTCTTTGAATCACTTAAAGTGTTCTTTTTTTTCCACTTCCATCCAGGGGGGAAACCTGGAATCTTACCCTACTTGGAGCACCGTAGCCCTGGGTAGAAGGAGTGACTTTGCCCCCTTGGAGCTGAAACACTCATAATGTGTAAAACAGCAGCCTGGAGGTTACAAATGGGCCCAGGGACATTGTAGGCCCAGTACTGACACTGTGAAGGTGCTTTTGTACCTTTTTGAATCACGTAAAGTGTTCTTTTGTTCACATCCATCCAGGGGGAAAACCTGGAATCTTACCCGAATTGGAGCTCCGTAGCCCTGGGTATAAGGAGTGACTTTGCCCCCTTGGAGCTGAAACACTCATAATGTGTAAAACAGCTGTCTGGAGGTTATAAATGGGCCAGAGACACCGTAGGCCTGGTTCTGGCACTGTGAAGGTACTTGTGTACCTTTTTGGACCACGTAAAGTGTTCCATTGTTCACATCCTTCCAGGGGGAAAACCTGGAATCTTACCCGAATTGGAGCTCCGTAGCCCTGGGAAGAAGGAGTGACTTTGCCCCCTTGGAGCTGAAACACTCATAATGTGTAAAACAGCTGCCTGGAGGTTACAAATGGGCCCAGGGACATTGCAGGCCCAGTACTGACACTGTGAGGGTGCTTGTGTACCTCTTTGAATCACATAAAGTGTTCTTTTGTTCACATCCATCCAGGGGGAAAACCTGGAATCTTACCCGAATTGGAGCTCCGTATCCCTGGGTAGAAGGAGTGACTTTGCCCCCTTGGAGCTGAAACACTCATAATGTGTAAAACAGCTGCCTGGAGGTTACAAATGGGCCAGGGACACTGTAGGCCTGTTTCTGACACTGTGAAGGTGCTTTTGTACCTCTTTGAATCACTTAAAGTGTTCTTTTTTTTCCACTTCCATCCAGGGGGGAAACCTGGAATCGTACCCTACTTGGAGCACCGTAGCCCTGGGTAGAAGGAGTGACTTTGCCCCCTTGGAGCTGAAACACTCATAATGTGTAAAACAGCAGCCTGGAGGTTACAAATGGGCCCAGGGACATTGTAGGCCCAGTACTGACACTGTGAAGGTGCTTTTGTACCTTTTTGAATCACGTAAAGTGTTCTTTTGTTCACATCCATCCAGGGGGAAAACCTGGAATCTTACCCGAATTGGAGCTCCGTAGCCCTGGGTATAAGGAGTGACTTTGCCCCCTTGGAGCTGAAACACTCATAATGTGTAAAACAGCTGTCTGGAGGTTATAAATGGGCCAGAGACACCGTAGGCCTGGTTCTGGCACTGTGAAGGTACTTGTGTACCTTTTTGGACCACGTAAAGTGTTCTTTTGTTCACATCCTTCCAGGGGGAAAACCTGGAATCTTACCCGACTTGGAGCTCCGTAGGCCTGGGTAGAAGGAGTGACTTTACCCCCTTGGAGCTGAAACACTCATAATGTGTAAAACAGCTGCCTGAATTTACAAATGGGCCCAGGGACATTGTAGGACCAGTACTGACACTGTGAGGGTGCTTGTGTACCTCTTTGAATCACATAAAGTGTTCTTTTGTTCACATCCATCCAGGGGGAAAACCTGGAATCTTACCCGAATTGGAGCTCCGTATCCCTGGGTAGAAGGAGTGACTTTGCCCCCTTGGAGCTGAAACAGTCATAATGAGTAAAACAGCTGCCTGGAGGTTACAAATGGGCCCAGGGACATTGTAGGCCCAGTACTGACACTATGAAGGTGCTTTTGTACCTTTTTGAATCACGTAAAGTGTTCTTTTGTTCACATCCTTCCAGGGGGAAAACCTGGAATCTTACCCTACTTGGAGCTCCGTAGCCCTGGGTAGAAGGAGTGACTTTGCCCCCTTGGAGCTGAAACACTCATAATGTGGAATACATGACTAAAACAAGTGCCTGGAGGTTATAAATGGGCCAGGGACACTGTAGGCCCGGTTCTGACACTGTGAAGGTGCTTGTGTACCTTTTTGGACCACGTAAAGTGTTCTTTTGTTCACATCCATCCAGGGGTAAAACCTGGAATCTTACCCTACTTGGAGCTCCGTAGCCCTGGGTAGAAGGAGTGACTTTGCCCCCTTGGAGCTGAAACACTCATAATGTGTAAAACAGCTCCCTGGAGGTTACAAATGGGCACAGGGACATTGCAGGCCCGTTTCTGACACTGTGAAGGTGTTTTTGAACCTCTTTGAATCACTTAAAGTGTTCTTTTTTTTCCACTTCCATCCAGGGGGGAAACCTGGAATCTTACTCTACTTGGAGCACCGTAGCCCTGGGTAGAAGGAGTGACTTTGCCCCCTTGGAGCTGAAACACTCATAATGTGTAAAACAGCTCCCTGGAGGTTACAAATGGGCACAGGGACATTGCAGGCCCAGTACTGACACTGTGAGGGTGCCTGTGTACCTCTTTGAATCACATAAAGTGTTCTTTTGTTCACATCCATCCAGGGGGAAAACCAGGAATCTTACCCGAATTGGAGCTCCGTAGCCCTGGGTAGAAGGAGTGACTCTGCCCCTTGGAGCTGAAGATGTAAACATGTACACATATTCTCGACTATTAAGCCCCCACAGGGTGGGGCTTACAGACAGACCCATGTAGGGAACAAAAAGTCGAGTTATCCCGGCCGGCCGGCAGTCCGGCCATCTGGTCGGCCACTTGTGCAACCAGATGGCTCAGCGTGATGTGCGACCAGATGGCCGGACAGCCAGCCAGCCGGGCTAACTCAATCTTTTGTTCCCTAGAGGCCTGTAAGCCCCCACCCTGTGGGGGCTTAATAGTCGAGAATACGGGAAAGCGTAAAGAAATTGGGTATAGGCCTGGAGAGCGGCCCAACCCGGCAGGGAAAATGTAATAAAATGGTGTCGCATACACACAGCTCTGTTATGATCCAGTGGGCGGCCCTCAGAAGGGCCTTTAGGTTGTCTTTTTTGTACGTTCTCGGCGAGTAGCGTTTAACCGCCAAATCCGTAGAGAGTACGTCCCTGGCGCTTCAGGGCGTAGACCACATCCATGGCGGTGACGGTCTTTCTCTTGGCGTGCTCGGTATAGGTGACGGCGTCCCGGATGACGTTCTCCAGGAAAACCTTCAGCACACCGCGGGTCTCCTCGTAGATGAGGCCGGAGATGCGCTTGACACCGCCGCGGCGAGCCAGGCGGCGAATGGCGGGCTTGGTGATGCCCTGGATGTTGTCGCGGAGCACCTTCCTGTGCCTCTTGGCACCGCCTTTGCCGAGCCCCTTTCCTCCTTTGCCGCGTCCAGACATGCTCTCTTCTCGGTCGAAGCAGAAATAAAAGCAGCAGCCCGAAAACGGCTGCTTATATAGAGCAGCCGGCGGACCGGCGAGGGAGCCTCTCACATCACGTGACAGGGCGGGAGAGCCGGTGCCCGGCCCACCCTCTGCAGAGAGCGGGCCCCGAGCGGCCGCCGCCGTTTGAAAAAGAGCGGGCTCCCAGCCGCCTCTTTGTCCTGGGCTCGCCTGCGGGCGGGCGGGCTCTGCAGCTTCTGCTCTTCCCTCCTTACACGTCACCGGTGTTCAGGCCACACAAACGGAACAGTGAATAGCACGCCAGCCCCTCGCTGGTTGTTCCGGCCTGAAGTAACCCTAACCCTGGGTCCCCCTCCGACCGCTCTGTTATGTCTCAATGGGGCCAGCGTACCGAAGGCCTCCCCGGCGCTATCGCGCTGCGTGCGTGCAGCAACAACATACACACGTTCACATCCCGCGCCCGGTAGCGGCATGTCCGCAAACTGAGAAATATAGATGTATAAAAATAAATAAAAAGTATGGACCGCAAGGTAGCCTTTGCGGCTGTGTTAACATTATTAACGTGTATCGCTGAAGGGTTGGACACGCCGCCCGGTGAAGCGAAGGTGCGAGCGCTGAATTTAAAGAAGCCGGCAAAAGTGATTCTTAGAAGGGATAAGCTCTTTGATGGAATCTGTTTGCGGCTCTGAAAAGAGCCCTTGTGTTTATAATGTATTTATAAGGTGGTTTGTAAGTGAGGCTGCGGCGCTTCACTTGCTTGCTTTGCCCCCAGCCTTGTGGCTCTCGGTTTTCTTGGGCAGCAGCACGGCCTGGATGTTTGGCAGAACGCCTCCCTGGGCGATGGTAACTCTGCCCAGCAGCTTGTTGAGCTCCTCGTCGTTGCGGATGGCGAGCTGGAGGTGCCTGGGGATGATGCGGGTCTTCTTGTTGTCCCGGGCCGCGTTGCCAGCCAGCTCGAGGATCTCGGCCGTCAGGTACTCCAGAACTGCAGCCAGATAGACAGGGGCACCGGCGCCGACCCGCTCGGCGTAGCTTCCCTTTCGGAGCAGCCTGTGCACACGGCCCACAGGGAACTGGAGTCCAGCTCTGGAAGAGCGTGTCTTGGCTTTAGCGCGGGCCTTGCCTCCTTGCTTTCCGCGTCCAGACATGGCGAGCAGCTGCTGTAGGTTCTCACGATCGGAAGACAGAGAGACTATTCCTGCGTGCTCCGGACCCCGGTGATATAAAGACTTCGGGTTGTCTCTGATTGGTTGACCGCTAGGCTCTGAGGCCTAGATTGGAGGAAGGAATAACCTATTCCACCAATCAGAATTACAGAAGTGAAAGGCACGTATTAAGATGAGGAAGGAGGGGATGCCGGTTGTGCCTACCAATGGGAACGAAGAATAGAACAAGCAGCTGCTTTACACGCCCAGCCTATAAGTACACCAGCCCGGGCGCCGTTTCCGCATTTCTCCTGATTCCACAGCGAGCGCCTGCCGATTGTCGATCATGCCTGAACCAGCCAAGTCCGCGCCGGCTCCCAAGAAGGGCTCCAAGAAAGCGCTGTCCAAGCCACCCAAGAAGGACGGGAAGAAGCGCAAGAGGACCAGGAAGGAGAGCTACGCTATCTACATTTACAAAGTGATGAAGCAGGTGCACCCTGACACCGGCATCTCCTCCAAGGCCATGGGCATCATGAACTCCTTCGTCAACGACATCTTTGAGCGCATCGCTGGGGAGGCTTCCCGTCTGGCTCACTACAACCAGCGGCGCACCATCACCTCCCGGGAGATCCAGACCGCCGTGCGCCTGCTGCTGCCCGGAGAGCTGGCCAAGCACGCCGTGTCTGAAGGCACCAAGGCTGTCACCAAGTACACAAGCGCCAAGTAAGGCGTCGAGGGACATCTCTAATTAACACAACGGCTCTTCTAAGGGCCAACACTTTTTCCTCTAAGAGCTGCTGTGCGGATATTATCGATGAAGAGGTACCCTTAACGTGTCTTATGAATTAAGCGTAGTGTCGTGCGCATTAGGTTCCGCTCTGACGGGGCCTGCAGCAGTGCAAGGGACGGTAGAGCAGAGCGCCCTTCCTCATAAAACGTCTATGTGAACAGGCTTTGTTGGGGATAAAGTGTCACTAAGCGCTGTAATGTAACGGCGTTTGACCCACACGGAAGGTACCGCTATTGCTTTCCACGTTAGGGGAGAAGTGTGTAAAGTGTGCATGGGGCACGTTCTGTTCGTACTTTAAAACCAAGGGAGACGAGAGTGGCTACAAGTCACCCCCGAGCAGGCGCTCCCTCTACTGAAGCCGGACAAGATTACAGGGGGTTTAAAAGTAGCACAGACACCACACAGTCCTGGCTTGCGAGGTGCCGGTCACTGCACAACCCGTTTGCCTAACAAAGCACTTTATTATATGAAAAGGAGGTGCTCTGCTTTCCGGGTGCCGGTATGAGTTACTGAGTACTGGTGCCTACCGACACCTTCCTTTCGCCCACGCCTCCCCCCCCACGTGTACAACACACTGATATGAACAGCTCCTACGTGACATGGTGATGGCTCTTAGAAGAGCCCTTGTGGTGTATGGTGTTTCTTAGGGTTGATCCTTAGGCCCTCTCGCCGCGGATACGACGGGCCAGCTGAATGTCCTTGGGCATGATGGTGACCCTCTTGGCGTGGATGGCGCACAAGTTGGTGTCCTCAAAGAGCCCGACCAGGTAGGCCTCGCTGGCCTCCTGCAGGGCCATGACGGCCGAGCTCTGGAAGCGCAGGTCGGTCTTGAAGTCCTGCGCAATCTCCCGCACCAGGCGCTGGAAGGGCAGCTTGCGGATGAGCAGCTCGGTGGACTTCTGGTAGCGGCGGATCTCGCGGAGAGCCACGGTCCCGGGCCTGTAGCGGTGAGGCTTCTTGACTCCTCCGGTGGCAGGCGCGCTCTTGCGGGCAGCCTTGGTGGCCAGCTGCTTGCGAGGCGCTTTCCCTCCGGTGGACTTGCGGGCGGTCTGCTTGGTGCGGGCCATGGCGAAGACGGAACTTTCTCTGCGCGACGTGCGAGATAGAATGGGGTCTCCGCCGCACAGAGGCCTATTTATACACTGGGAGACGGAGGGCTGCTCTGATTGGTTGAAGCCTCGGGCCATTGTTTGAAAATAGCCCGCGGTGTGCAAGGATTGGTTACTCACTGAAGAGGCGGCTTGTGGCTGACTATAGCCAATGAAATGTGGTCAAAATGGAAAGCAGCCCACCGATTGGTTGATGTACCGCCGAGCCGAAAAGCCCGCGTTTTGGGCAGCTCTTCTCCCCCTTGTCCACCCGGCTAGCTGTCGTCACACCAGTCACCCCCTCCCCGTCTCGGTCACCTGTGGGGGGACAAGCCCACGATGTTATAGCCCCTGTGGTTACCCTGGAACACGTAGTTACCTCCTACTGATTTAACGCGCACACTCGTCTGCTTCAAGCAGACACTATTTCCAGTCCCCCACGGACAGTGTATGTGGCGAAACACACACGTAAAGACACGAATGTCTTATCAACCGAGGTCTAATACCTCCTACAAATATAGTTAGTCTTAAAACTATAAAGGAGTAATAATAACCTTCGTTCGACCATATGCCCAAGATCACACACGGCGCTCGAGCGCGGAAAGGCGCGCTGGGATTTCACTGTGCCGTTTATAGTTGGGGAGCGGGGCACGGGCTGTGCAGAGCTGGGGGGTGAACAGGCTCTCTTCTAGACTGGGTAGATGGCTCTTAAAAGAGCCCTTGTGTTTGCAGTGTCTGGCAGGAAGCCCTTACTTCTTCTTGGGCGCTGCCTTTTTGGGCTTGGCTGCTTTGGGTTTGGCCGCCTTGGGTTTCACTACCATGGCTGGACTTTTCTTGGCTACTTTGGGCTTGACCGCCTTTGCTTTCGCTGGACTCTTGGCAGCCTTCTTGGCTGGGGCAGCTTTGGGCTTCTTGGGGCTCTTTGCTGCCGCCGGCTTCTTGACCTTCTTCGGGCTCTTCTTCACCCCCGCGGGGGCCTTTTTGGGCTTCTTGGCGGCAGGGGCAGCTTTCTTGGCTGCTGGTTTCTTGGTCTTGGCCGCAGCCTTCTTGGCCGCCTTCTTGCCCTCCAGCTGCTTCTTGTTCACCTTGAAGGAGCCGGAGGCGCCGGTGCCCTTCAGCTGGGCCAGGGCGCCCTTGCTGACCAGGCTCTTGAGGGCGGCCTTAACGCGGCTCTTGTTCTTGTCCACATCGTAGCCGTCGGCGCTCAGAACCTTCTTCAGGGCCGCCAGGGAGACTCCCTTCCTCTCGGCAGAGGCGGTGACCGCCTTCAGGATGAGCTCGGAGACGCTGGGTCCCGAAGGCTTCTTGGCCTTAGAAGTCCCCGCTGCCTTCTTCGGCTTCTTCTTGGGGGCTACTTCAGCGGGAGGGGCCGCGGCAGCTGGAGCGGTTTCAGCCATGGTACAGCGAGTCTAGGCACTAGCACAGATCAGAAATGTTCCTCCCGCCGGAGCTCCGTGCATATATAGGGAGGAGCCACCTTCTGATTGGTCCCCAGAAGAGGAGGCTGTTCGCGGCACACTCGGCTCTCTGCTCCGAGCTGGCTTTTGTGTTTCCTCTCATCAGATTATCTATGTTTTAAAACAGTAAAAGTTTAAACTGGGCTTTCATTTATACATTAAAAGAAGCCCAACTTCATCCCTTTCCTATGCGTGCACTCCTTTCGTTTCAACGCGTTGCCACCGGCTTTCAGTCAGCTGGTAGACTCGACACTCTTCCGATGGCTGATGCGTTTGTGTCAGAAAACTTTGTCCCCAAGCCCATTTTCACATACACAGTCTTAAGGTTTGTAGTCAGAAAAGATAGCATATCAATCGGAGCGTGCTTCTGTACCGAATGACTCGTGGGGCACCATAATGGGCTTCTTGGCACCCGTGAAGCAACGTTTTATAAAGTGCAGAAATAACACAAGCCTTCGTGTGCCCAGCGAGAGGGCACAACAATGTGAGTGAACACTGGCGTCTGGGCCTGAAGTTCTCATCATGTCTGCGTTTTCATAAACTTTATGGTGCACAACATGGGATCTGGGTTGGATTTTAATCAATCAGTTGTTCACAATCTTGGTTCAAGACTCACATCTTTAACGAATTGAATTGGTTCCGATAGGCTCAAACACTGGCAAAGTACATTCCCTGCCAAGTGCTTAGCTACAGGAGACAGACGCAGCCTAAAGATCATATCTACACGGTGGCACAATGAAGGAAGCCTCATCATGCCACCAACGTCACTATAACAGGACCCAGGAGGATAGAAACGGGCCAAACTCACTGAATGCACACATCTGATACTGTGAAGGTGTTTGCCCACCTTATTGAACCATGTAAAGTATTCTTTTGTTCACCTGCATACAAGGGGGGGGGCAAACCTGGAATCTTACCCGACTTGGAGCTCCGTAGCCCTGGGTAGAAGGAGTGACTTGGCCCCCTTGGAGCTGAAACACTCATAATGTGTAAAACAGCTGCCTGGAGGTAACAAATGGGCCCAGGGACATTGCAGGCCCAGTACTGACACTGTGAGGGTGCTTGTGTACCGCTTTGAACCACGTAAAGTGTTCTTTTTTTTCCACTTCCATCCAGGGGGGAAACCTGGAATCTTCCCCTACTTGGAGCCCCGTAGCCCTGGGTAGAAGGAGTGACTTTGCCCCCTTGGAGCTGAAACACTCATAATGTGTAAAACAGCTGCCTGGAGGTTACAAATGGGCCCAGGGACATTGTAGGCCCAGTACTGACACTGTGAAGGTGCTTTTGTACCTTTTTGAATCACGTAAAGTGTTCTTTTGTTCACATCCATCCAGGGGGAAAACCTGGAATCTTACCCGAATTGGAGCTCCTTAGCCCTGGGTAGAAGGAGTGACTTTGCCCCCTTGGAGCTGAAACACTCATAATGTGTAAAACAGCTGCCTGGAGGTTACAAATGGGCCCAGGGACATTGCAGGCCCAGTACTGACACTGTGAGAGTGCTTGTGTACCGTTTTGAACCACGTAAAGTGTTCTTTTTTTTTTTCACTTCCATCCAGGGGGAAAACCTGGAATCTTACCCTACTTGGAGCTCCGTAGCCCTGGGTAGAAGGAGTGACTTTGCCCCCTTGGAGCTGAAACACTCATAATGTGTAAAACAGCTGCCTGGAGGTCACAAATGGGCCCAGGGACATTGCAGGCCCAGTACTGACACTGTGAGGGTGCTTGTGTACCTCTTTGAATCACATAAAGTGTTCTTTTGTTCACATCCATCCAGGGGGAAAACCTGGAATCTTACCCGACTTGGAGCTCCGTAGCCCTGGGTAGAAGGAGTGACTTTGCCCCCTTGGAGCTGAAACACTCATAATGTGTAAAACAGCTGTCTGGAGGTTATAAATGGGCCAGAGACACCGTAGGCCTGGTTCTGGCACTGTGAAGGTGCTTGTGTACCTTTTTGGACCACGTAAAGTGTTCTTTTGTTCACATCCATCCAGGGGGAAAACCTGGAATCTTACCCGACTTGGAGCTCCGTAGCCCTGGTTAGAAGGAGTGACTTTGCGCCCTTGGAGCTGAAACACTCATAATGTGTAAAACAGCTGCCTGAAGTTACAAATGGGCCCAGGGACATTGCAGGCCCAGTACTGACACTGTGAGGGTGCTTGTGTACCTCTTTGAATCACATAAAGTGTTCTTTTGTTCACATCCATCCAGGGGGAAAACCTGGAATCTTACCCGAATTGGAGCTCCGTAGCCCTGGGTATAAGGAGTGAATTTGCCCCCTTGGAGCTGAAACACTCATAATGTGTAAAACAGCTGTCTGGAGGTTATAAATGGGCCAGAGACACCGTAGGCCTGGTTCTGGCACTGTGAAGGTACTTGTGTACCTTTTTGGACCACGTAAAGTGTTCTTTTGTTCACATCCTTCCAGGGGGAAAACCTGGAATCTTACCCGACTTGGAGCTCCGTAGGCCTGGGTAGAAGGAGTGACATTGCCCCCTTGGAGCTGAAACACTCATAATGTGTAAAACAGCTGCCTGAAGTTACAAATGGGCCCAGGGACATTGAAGGACCAGTACTGACACTGTGAGGGTGCCTGTGTACCTCTTTGAATCACATAAAGTGTTCTTTTGTTCACATCCATCCAGGGGGAAAACCTGGAATCTTACCCGACTTGGAGCTCCGTAGCCCTGGGTAGAAGGAGTGACTTTGCCCCCTTGGAGCTGAAACACTCATAATGTGTAAAACAGCTGCCTGGAGGTTACAAATGGGCCCAGGGACATTGCAGTCCCAGTACTGACACTGTGAGGGTGCATGTGTACCTCTTTGAATCACGTAAAGTGTTCTTTTTTTACCACTTCCATCCAGGGGGAAAACCTGGAATCTCACCCTACTTGGAGCTCCGTAGCCCTGGGTAGAAGGAGTGACTTTGCCACCTTGGAACTGAAACACTCATAATGTCGAAAACATGACTAAAACAGCTGCCTGGAGGTTTTAAATGGGCCAGGGACATTGTAGGCCCAGTTCTGACACTGTGAGGGTGCTTGTGTACCTCTTTGAATCACATAAAGTGTTCTTTTGTTCACATCCATCCAGGGGGAAAACCTGGAATCTTACCCGAATTGGAGCTCCGTAGCCCTGGGTAGAAGGAGTGACTTTGCCCCCTTGGAGCTGAAACACTCATAATGTGTAAAACAGCTTCCTGGAGGTTACAAATGGGCCAGGGACATTGTAGGCCCGTTTCTGACACTGTGAAGGTGTTTTTGAACCTCTTTGAATCACTTAAAGTGTTCTTTTTTTTCCACTTCCATCCAGGGGGGAAACCTGGAATCTTACTCTACTTGGAGCACCGTAGCCCTGGGTAGAAGGAGTGACTTTGCCCCCTTGGAGCTGAAAAACTCATAATGTGTAAAACAGCTGCCTGGAGGTTACAAATGGGCCCAGGGACATTGCAGGCCCAGTACTGACACTGTGAGGGTGCTTGTGTACCTCTTTGAATCACATAAAGTGTTCTTTTGTTCACATCCATCCAGGGGGAAAACCTGGAATCTTACCCGAATTGGAGCTCCGTAGCCCTGGGTAGAAGGAGTGACTTTGCCCCCTTGGAGCTGAAACACTCATAATGTGTAAAACAGCTGTCTGGAGGTTATAAATGGGCCAGAGACACAATAGGCCTGGTTCTGCCACTGTGAAGGTGCTTGTGTACCTTTTTGGACCACGTAAAGTGTTCTTTTGTTCACATCCATCCAGGGGGAAAACCTGGAATCTTACCCGACTTGGAGCTCCGTAGCCCTGGGTAGAAGGAGTGACTTTGCCCCCTTGGAGCTGAAACACTCATAATGTGTAAAACAGCTGCCTAAAGTTACAAATGGGCCCAGGGACATTGCAGGCCCAGTACTGACACTGTGAGGGTGCTTGTGTACCTCTTTGAATCACATAAAGTGTTCTTTTGTTCACATCCATCCAGGGGGAAAACCTGGAATCTTACCCGAATTGGAGCTCCGTAGCCCTGGGTAGAAGGAGTGACTTTGCCCCCTTGGAGCTGAAACACTCATAATGTGTAAAACAGCTGTCTGGAGGTTATAAATGGGCCAGAGACACAATAGGCCTGGTTCTGGCACTGTGAAGGTGCTTGTGTACCTTTTGGACCACGTAAAGTGTTCTTTTGTTCACATCCATCCAGGGGGAAAACCTGGAATCTTACCCGACTTGGAGCTCCGTAGCCCTGGGTAGAAGGAGTGACTTTGCCCCCTTGGAGCTGAAACACTCATAATGTGTAAAACAGCTGCCTGAAGTTACAAATGGGCCCAGGGACATTGTAGGCCCAGTACTGACACTATGAAGGTGCTTTTGTACCTTTTTGAATCACGTAAAGTGTTCTTTTGTTCACATCCTTCCAGGGGGAAAACCTGGAATCTTACACGAATTGGAGCTCCGTATCCCTGGGTAGAAGGAGTGACTTTGCCCCCTTGGAGCTGAAACACTCATAATGTGGAATACATGACTAAAACAAGTGCCTGGAGGTTATAAATGGGCCAGGGACACTGTAGGCCCGGTTCTGACACTGTGAAGGTGTTTGTGTACCTTTTTGGACCACGTAAAGTGTTCTTTTGTTCACATCCATCCAGGGGTAAAACCTGGAATCTTACCCTACTTGGAGCTCCGTAGCCCTGGGTAGAAGGAGTGACTTTGCCCCCTTGGAGCTGAAACACTCATAATGTGTAAAACAGCTGCCTGGAGGTTACAAATGGGCCCAGGGACATTGCAGGCCCAGTACTGACACTGTGAGGGTGCATGTGTACCTCCTTGAATCACGTAAAGTGTTCTTTTGTTCAAATCCATCCAGGGGGAAAACCTGGAATCTTACCCGAATTGGAGCTCCGTAGCCCTGGGTAGAAGGAGTGACTTTGCCCCCTTGGAGCTGAAACACTCATAATGTGTAAAACAGCTGCCTGGAGGATACAAATGGGCCCAGGGACATTGCAGGCCCAGTACTGACACTGTGAGGGTGCTTGTGTACCTCTTTGAATCACATAAAGTGTTCTTTTGTTCACATCCATCCAGGGGGAAAACCTGGAATCTTACCCGAATTGGAGCTCCGTATCCCTGGGTAGAAGGAGTGACTTTGCCCCCTTGGAGCTGAAACACTCATAATGTGTAAAACAGCTGCCTGGAGGTTACAAATGGGCCAGGGACACTGTAGGCCCGTTTCTGACACTGTGAAGGTGCTTTTGTACCTCTTTGAATCACTTAAAGTGTTCTTTTTTTTCCACTTCCATCCAGGGGGGAAACCTGGAATCTTACCCTACTTGGAGCACCGTAGCCCTGGGTAGAAGGAGTGACTTTGCCCCCTTGGAGCTGAAACACTCATAATGTGTAAAACAGCAGCCTGGAGGTTACAAATGGGCCCAGGGACATTGTAGGCCCAGTACTGACACTGTGAAGGTGCTTTTGTACCTTTTTGAATCACGTAAAGTGTTCTTTTGTTCACATCCATCCAGGGGGAAAACCTGGAATCTTACCCGAATTGGAGCTCCGTAGCCCTGGGTATAAGGAGTGACTTTGCCCCCTTGGAGCTGAAACACTCATAATGTGTAAAACAGCTGTCTGGAGGTTATAAATGGGCCAGAGACACCGTAGGCCTGGTTCTGGCACTGTGAATGTACTTGTGTACCTTTTTGGACCACGTAAAGTGTTCCTTTGTTCACATCCTTCCAGGGGGAAAACCTGGAATCTTACCCGAATTGGAGCTCCGTAGCCCTGGGTAGAAGGAGTGACTTTGCCCCCTTGGAGCTGAAACACTCATAATGTGTAAAACAGCTGCCTGGAGGTTACAAATGGGCCCAGGGACATTGCAGGCCCAGTACTGACACTGTGAGGGTGCTTGTGTACCTCTTTGAATCACATAAAGTGTTCTTTTGTTCACATCCATCCAGGGGGAAAACCTGGAATCTTACCCGAATTGGAGCTCCGTATCCCTGGGTAGAAGGAGTGACTTTGCCCCCTTGGAGCTGAAACACTCATAATGTGTAAAACAGCTGCCTGGAGGTTACAAATGGGCCAGGGACACTGTAGGCCTGTTTCTGACACTGTGAAGGTGCTTTTGTACCTCTTTGAATCACTTAAAGTGTTCTTTTTTTTCCACTTCCATCCAGGGGGGAAACCTGGAATCTTACCCTACTTGGAGCACCGTAGCCCTGGGTAGAAGGAGTGACTTTGCCCCCTTGGAGCTGAAAAACTCATAATGTGTAAAACAGCTGCCTGGAGGTTACAAATGGGCCCAGGGACATTGCAGGCCCAGTACTGACACTGTGAGGGTGCTTGTGTACCTCTTTGAATCACATAAAGTGTTCTTTTGTTCACATCCATCCAGGGGGAAAACCTGGAATCTTACCCGAATTGGAGCTCCGTAGCCCTGGGTAGAAGGAGTGACTTTGCCCCCTTGGAGCTGAAACACTCATAATGTGTAAAACAGCTGTCTGGAGGTTATAAATGGGCCAGAGACACCATAGGCCTGGTTCTGGCACTGTGAAGGTGCTTGTGTACCTTTTTGGACCACGTAAAGTGTTCTTTTGTTCACATCCATCCAGGGGGAAAACCTGGAATCTTACCCGACTTGGAGCTCCGTAGCCCTGGGTAGAAGGAGTGACTTTGCCCCCTTGGAGCTGAAACACTCATAATGTGTAAAACAGCTGCCTAAAGTTACAAATGGGCCCAGGGACATTGCAGGCCCAGTACTGACACTGTGAGGGTGCTTGTGTACCTCTTTGAATCACATAAAGTGTTCTTTTGTTCACATCCATCCAGGGGGAAAACCTGGAATCTTACCCGAATTGGAGCTCCGTAGCCCTGGGTAGAAGGAGTGACTTTGCCCCCTTGGAGCTGAAACACTCATAATGTGTAAAACAGCTGTCTGGAGGTTATAAATGGGCCAGAGACACCGTAGGCCTGGTTCTGGCACTGTGAAGGTACTTGTGTACCTTTTTGGACCACGTAAAGTGTTCTTTTGTTCACATCCTTCCAGGGGGAAATCCTGGAATCTTACCCGACTTGGAGCTCCGTAGGCCTGGGTAGAAGGAGTGACTTTGCCCCCTTGGAGCTGAAACACTCATAATGTGTAAAACAGCTGCCTGAAGTTACAAATGGGCCCAGGGACATTGTAGGACCAGTACTGACACTGTGAGGGTGCCTGTGTACCTCTTTGAATCACGTAAAGTGTTCTTTTGTTCACATCCATCCTGGGGGAAAACCTGGAATCTTACCCGACTTGGAGCTCCGTAGCCCTGGGTAGAAGGAGTGACTTTGCCCCCTTGGAGCTGAAACACTCATAATGTGTAAAACAGCTGTCTGGAGGTTATAAATGGGCCAGAGACACCGTAGGCCTGGTTCTGGCACTGTGAAGGTACTTGTGTACCTTTTTGGACCACGTAAAGTGTTCTTTTGTTCACATCCTTCCAGGGGGAAAACCTGGAATCTTACCCGACTTGGAGCTCCGTAGGCCTGGGTAGAAGGAGTGACTTTGCCCCCTTGGAGCTGAAACACTCATAATGTGTAAAACAGCTGCCTGAAGTTACAAATGGGCCCAGGGACATTGTAGGACCAGTACTGACACTGTGAGGGTGCCTGTGTACCTCTTTGAATCACGTAAAGTGTTCTTTTGTTCACATCCATCCAGGGGGAAAACCTGGAATCTTACCCGAATTGGAGCTCCGTAGCCCTGGGTATAAGGAGTGACTTTGCCCCCTTGGAGCTGAAACACTCATAATGTGTAAAACAGCTGTCTGGAGGTTATAAATGGGCCAGAGACACCGTAGGCCTGGTTCTGGCACTGTGAAGGTACTTGTGTACCTTTTTGGACCACGTAAAGTGTTCTTTTGTTCACATCCTTCCAGGGGGAAAACCTGGAATCTTACCCGACTTGGAGCTCCGTAGGCCTGGGTAGAAGGAGTGACTTTGCCCCCTTGGAGCTGAAACACTCATAATGTGTAAAACAGCTGCCTAAAGTTACAAATGGGCCCAGGGACATTGCAGGCCCAGTACTGACACTGTGAGGGTGCTTGTGTACCTATTTGAATCACATAAAGTGTTCTTTTGTTCACATCCATCCAGGGGGAAAACCTGGAATCTTACCCGAATTGGAGCTCCTTAGCCCTGGGTAGAAGGAGTGACTTTGCCCCCTTGGAGCTGAAACACTCATAATGTGTAAAACAGCTGTCTGGAGGTTATAAATGGGCCAGAGACACCGTAGGCCTGGTTCTGGCACTGTGAAGGTACTTGTGTACCTTTTTGGACCACGTAAAGTGTTCTTTTGTTCACATCCTTCCAGGGGGAAAACCTGGAATCTTACCCGACTTGGAGCTCCGTAGGCCTGGGTAGAAGGAGTGACTTTGCCCCCTTGGAGCTGAAACACTCATAATGTGTAAAACAGCTGTCTGAAGTTACAAATGGGCCCAGGGACATTGTAGGACCAGTACTGACACTGTGAGGGTGCCTGTGTACCTCTTTGAATCACGTAAAGTGTTCTTTTGTTCACATCCATCCAGGGGGAAAACCTGGAATCTTACCCGAATTGGAGCTCCGTAGCCCTGGGTATAAGGAGTGACTTTACCCCCTTGGAGCTGAAACACTCATAATGTGTAAAACAGCTGTCTGGAGGTTATAAATGGGCCAGAGACACTGTAGGCCTGGTTCTGGCACTGTGAAGGTACTTGTGTACCTTTTTGGACCACGTAAAGTGTTCTTTTGTTCACATCCTTCCAGGGGGAAAACCTGGAATCTTACCCGACTTGGAGCTCCGTAGGCCTGGGTAGAAGGAGTGACTTTGCCCCCTTGGAGCTGAAACACTCATAATGTGTAAAACAGCTGCCTGAAGTTACAAATGGGCCCAGGGACATTGTAGGACCAGTACTGACACTGTGAGGGTGCTTGTGTACCTCTTTGAATCACATAAAGTGTTCTTTTGTTCACATCCATCCAGGGGGAAAACCTGGAATCTTACCCGAATTGGAGCTCCGTATCCCTGGGTAGAAGGAGTGACTTTGCCCCCTTGGAGCTGAAACACTCATAATGAGTAAAACAGCTGCCTGGAGGTTACAAATGGGCCCAGGGACATTGTAGGCCCAGTACTGACACTATGAAAGTGCTTTTGTACCTTTTTGAATCACGTAAAGTGTTCTTTTGTTCACATCCTTCCAGGGGGAAAACCTGGAATCTTACCCTACTTGGAGCTCCGTAGCCCTGGGTAGAAGGAGTGACTTTGCCCCCTTGGAGCTGAAACACTCATAATGTGGAATACATGACTAAAACAAGTGCCTGGAGGTTATAAATGGGCCAGGGACACTGTAGGCCCGGTTCTGACACTGTGAAGGTGCTTGTGTACCTTTTTGGACCACGTAAAGTGTTCTTTTGTTCACATCCATCCAGGGGTAAAACCTGGAATCTTACCCTACTTGGAGCTCCGTAGCCCTGGGTAGAAGGAGTGACTTTGCCCCCTTGGAGCTGAAACACTCATAATGTGTAAAACAGCTGCCTGGAGGTTACAAATGGGCCCAGGGACATTGCAGGCCCAGTACTGACACTGTGAGGGTGCATGTGTACCTCCTTGAATCACGTAAAGTGTTCTTTTGTTCAAATCCATCCAGGGGGAAAACCTGGAATCTTACCCGAATTGGAGCTCCGTAGCCCTGGGTAGAAGGAGTGACTTTGCCCCCTTGGAGCTGAAACACTCATAATGTGTAAAACAGCTGCCTGGAGGTTACAAATGGGCCCAGGGACATTGCAGGCCCAGTACTGACACTGTGAGGGTGCTTGTGTACCTCTTTGAATCACATAAAGTGTTCTTTTGTTCACATCCATCCAGGGGGAAAACCTGGAATCTTACCCGAATTGGAGCTCCGTATCCCTGGGTAGAAGGAGTGACTTTGCCCCCGTGGAGCTGAAACACTCATAATGTGTAAAACAGCTGCCTGGAGGTTACAAATGGGCCAGGGACACTGAAGGCCCGTTTCTGACACTGTGAAGGTGCTTTTGTACCTCTTTGAATCACTTAAAGTGTTCTTTTTTTTCCACTTCCATCCAGGGGGGAAACCTGGAATCTTACCCTACTTGGAGCACCGTAGCCCTGGGTAGAAGGAGTGACTTTGCCCCCTTGGAGCTGAAACACTCATAATGTGTAAAACAGCAGCCTGGAGGTTACAAATGGGCCCAGGGACATTGTAGGCCCAGTACTGACACTGTGAAGGTGCTTTTGTACCTTTTTGAATCACGTAAAGTGTTCTTTTGTTCACATCCATCCAGGGGGAAAACCTGGAATCTTACCCGAATTGGAGCTCCGTAGCCCTGGGTATAAGGAGTGACTTTGCCCCCTTGGAGCTGAAACACTCATAATGTGTAAAACAGCTGTCTGGAGGTTATAAATGGGCCAGAGACACCGTAGGCCTGGTTCTGGCACTGTGAAGGTACTTGTGTACCTTTTTGGACCACGTAAAGTGTTCTTTTGTTCACATCCTTCCAGGGGGAAAACCTGGAATCTTACCCGACTTGGAGCTCCGTAGGCCTGGGTAGAAGGAGTGACTTTGCCCCCTTGGAGCTGAAACACTCATAATGTGTAAAACAGCTGCCTGAAGTTACAAATGGGCCCAGGGACATTGTAGGACCAGTACTGACACTGTGAGGGTGCTTGTGTACCTCTTTGAATCACATAAAGTGTTCTTTTGTTCACATCCATCCAGGGGGAAGACCTGGAATCTTACCCGAATTGGAGCTCCGTATCCCTGGGTAGAAGGAGTGACTTTGCCCCCTTGGAGCTGAAACACTCAAAATGAGTAAAACAGCTGCCTGGAGGTTACAAATGGGCCCAGGGACATTGTAGGCCCAGTACTGACACTATGAAGGTGCTTTTGTACCTTTTTGAATCACGTAAAGTGTTCTTTTGTTCACATCCTTCCAGGGGGAAAACCTGGAATCTTACCCTACTTGGAGCTCCGTAGCCCTGGGTAGAAGGAGTGACTTTGCCCCCTTGGAGCTGAAACACTCATAATGTGGAATACATGACTAAAACAAGTGCCTGGAGGTTATAAATGGGCCAGGGGCACTGTAGGCCCGGTTCTGACACTGTGAAGGTGCTTGTGTACCTTTTTGGACCACGTAAAGTGTTCTTTTGTTCACATCCATCCAGGGGTAAAACCTGGAATCTTACCCTACTTGGAGCTCCGTAGCCCTGGGTAGAAGGAGTGACTTTGCCCCCTTGGAGCTGAAACACTCATAATGTGTAAAACAGCTGCCTGGAGGTTACAAATGGGCCCAGGGACATTGCAGGCCCAGTACTGACACTGTGAGGGTGCATGTGTACCTCCTTGAATCACGTAAAGTGTTCTTTTGTTCAAATCCATCCAGGGGGAAAACCTGGAATCTTACCCGAATTGGAGCTCCGTAGCCCTGGGTAGAAGGAGTGACTTTGCCCCCTTGGAGCTGAAACACTCATAATGTGGAATACATGACTAAAACAAGTGCCTGGAGGTTATAAATGGGCCAGGGACACTGTAGGCCCGGTTCTGACACTGTGAAGGTGCTTGTGTACCTTTTTGGACCACGTAAAGTGTTCTTTTGTTCACATCCATCCAGGGGGAAAACCTGGAATCTTACCCGACTTGGAGCTCCGTAGCCCTGGGTAGAAGGAGTGACTTTGCCCCCTTGGAGCTGAAACACTCATAATGTGTAAAACAGCTGCCTAAAGTTACAAATGGGCCCAGGGACATTGCAGGCCCAGTACTGACACTGTGAGGGTGCTTGTGTACCTCTTTGAATCACATAAAGTGTTCTTTTGTTCACATCCATCCAGGGGGAAAACCTGGAATCTTACCCGAATTGGAGCTCCGTAGCCCTGGGTAGAAGGAGTGACTTTGCCCCCTTGGAGCTGAAACACTCATAATGTGTAAAACAGCTGTCTGGAGGTTATAAATGGGCCAGAGACACAATAGGCCTGGTTCTGGCACTGTGAAGGTGCTTGTGTACCTTTTTGGACCACGTAAAGTGTTCTTTTGTTCACATCCATCCAGGGGGAAAACCTGGAATCTTACCCGACTTGGAGCTCCGTAGCCCTGGGTAGAAGGAGTGACTTTGCCCCCTTGGAGCTGAAACACTCATAATGTGTAAAACAGCTGCCTGAAGTTACAAATGGGCCCAGGGACATTGTAGGCCCAGTACTGACACTATGAAGGTGCTTTTGTACCTTTTTGAATCACGTAAAGTGTTCTTTTGTTCACATCCTTCCAGGGGGAAAACCTGGAATCTTACACGAATTGGAGCTCCGTATCCCTGGGTAGAAGGAGTGACTTTGCCCCCTTGGAGCTGAAACACTCATAATGTGGAATACATGACTAAAACAAGTGCCTGGAGGTTATAAATGGGCCAGGGACACTGTAGGCCCGGTTCTGACACTGTGAAGGTGTTTGTGTACCTTTTTGGACCACGTAAAGTGTTCTTTTGTTCACATCCATCCAGGGGTAAAACCTGGAATCTTACCCTACTTGGAGCTCCGTAGCCCTGGGTAGAAGGAGTGACTTTGCCCCCTTGGAGCTGAAACACTCATAATGTGTAAAACAGCTGCCTGGAGGTTACAAATGGGCCCAGGGACATTGCAGGCCCAGTACTGACACTGTGAGGGTGCATGTGTACCTCCTTGAATCACGTAAAGTGTTCTTTTGTTCAAATCCATCCAGGGGGAAAACCTGGAATCTTACCCGAATTGGAGCTCCGTAGCCCTGGGTAGAAGGAGTGACTTTGCCCCCTTGGAGCTGAAACACTCATAATGTGTAAAACAGCTGCCTGGAGGATACAAATGGGCCCAGGGACATTGCAGGCCCAGTACTGACACTGTGAGGGTGCTTGTGTACCTCTTTGAATCACATAAAGTGTTCTTTTGTTCACATCCATCCAGGGGGAAAACCTGGAATCTTACCCGAATTGGAGCTCCGTATCCCTGGGTAGAAGGAGTGACTTTGCCCCCTTGGAGCTGAAACACTCATAATGTGTAAAACAGCTGCCTGGAGGTTACAAATGGGCCAGGGACACTGTAGGCCCGTTTCTGACACTGTGAAGGTGCTTTTGTACCTCTTTGAATCACTTAAAGTGTTCTTTTTTTTCCACTTCCATCCAGGGGGGAAACCTGGAATCTTACCCTACTTGGAGCACCGTAGCCCTGGGTAGAAGGAGTGACTTTGCCCCCTTGGAGCTGAAACACTCATAATGTGTAAAACAGCAGCCTGGAGGTTACAAATGGGCCCAGGGACATTGTAGGCCCAGTACTGACACTGTGAAGGTGCTTTTGTACCTTTTTGAATCACGTAAAGTGTTCTTTTGTTCACATCCATCCAGGGGGAAAACCTGGAATCTTACCCGAATTGGAGCTCCGTAGCCCTGGGTATAAGGAGTGACTTTGCCCCCTTGGAGCTGAAACACTCATAATGTGTAAAACAGCTGTCTGGAGGTTATAAATGGGCCAGAGACACCGTAGGCCTGGTTCTGGCACTGTGAAGGTACTTGTGTACCTTTTTGGACCACGTAAAGTGTTCCATTGTTCACATCCTTCCAGGGGGAAAACCTGGAATCTTACCCGAATTGGAGCTCCGTAGCCCTGGGAAGAAGGAGTGACTTTGCCCCCTTGGAGCTGAAACACTCATAATGTGTAAAACAGCTGCCTGGAGGTTACAAATGGGCCCAGGGACATTGCAGGCCCAGTACTGACACTGTGAGGGTGCTTGTGTACCTCTTTGAATCACATAAAGTGTTCTTTTGTTCACATCCATCCAGGGGGAAAACCTGGAATCTTACCCGAATTGGAGCTCCGTATCCCTGGGTAGAAGGAGTGACTTTGCCCCCTTGGAGCTGAAACACTCATAATGTGTAAAACAGCTGCCTGGAGGTTACAAATGGGCCAGGGACACTGTAGGCCTGTTTCTGACACTGTGAAGGTGCTTTTGTACCTCTTTGAATCACTTAAAGTGTTCTTTTTTTTCCACTTCCATCCAGGGGGGAAACCTGGAATCGTACCCTACTTGGAGCACCGTAGCCCTGGGTAGAAGGAGTGACTTTGCCCCCTTGGAGCTGAAACACTCATAATGTGTAAAACAGCAGCCTGGAGGTTACAAATGGGCCCAGGGACATTGTAGGCCCAGTACTGACACTGTGAAGGTGCTTTTGTACCTTTTTGAATCACGTAAAGTGTTCTTTTGTTCACATCCATCCAGGGGGAAAACCTGGAATCTTACCCGAATTGGAGCTCCGTAGCCCTGGGTATAAGGAGTGACTTTGCCCCCTTGGAGCTGAAACACTCATAATGTGTAAAACAGCTGTCTGGAGGTTATAAATGGGCCAGAGACACCGTAGGCCTGGTTCTGGCACTGTGAAGGTACTTGTGTACCTTTTTGGACCACGTAAAGTGTTCTTTTGTTCACATCCTTCCAGGGGGAAAACCTGGAATCTTACCCGACTTGGAGCTCCGTAGGCCTGGGTAGAAGGAGTGACTTTACCCCCTTGGAGCTGAAACACTCATAATGTGTAAAACAGCTGCCTGAATTTACAAATGGGCCCAGGGACATTGTAGGACCAGTACTGACACTGTGAGGGTGCTTGTGTACCTCTTTGAATCACATAAAGTGTTCTTTTGTTCACATCCATCCAGGGGGAAAACCTGGAATCTTACCCGAATTGGAGCTCCGTATCCCTGGGTAGAAGGAGTGACTTTGCCCCCTTGGAGCTGAAACAGTCATAATGAGTAAAACAGCTGCCTGGAGGTTACAAATGGGCCCAGGGACATTGTAGGCCCAGTACTGACACTATGAAGGTGCTTTTGTACCTTTTTGAATCACGTAAAGTGTTCTTTTGTTCACATCCTTCCAGGGGGAAAACCTGGAATCTTACCCTACTTGGAGCTCCGTAGCCCTGGGTAGAAGGAGTGACTTTGCCCCCTTGGAGCTGAAACACTCATAATGTGGAATACATGACTAAAACAAGTGCCTGGAGGTTATAAATGGGCCAGGGACACTGTAGGCCCGGTTCTGACACTGTGAAGGTGCTTGTGTACCTTTTTGGACCACGTAAAGTGTTCTTTTGTTCACATCCATCCAGGGGTAAAACCTGGAATCTTACCCTACTTGGAGCTCCGTAGCCCTGGGTAGAAGGAGTGACTTTGCCCCCTTGGAGCTGAAACACTCATAATGTGTAAAACAGCTGCCTGGAGGTTACAAATGGGCCCAGGGACATTGCAGGCCCAGTACTGACACTGTGAGGGTGCATGTGTACCTCCTTGAATCACGTAAAGTGTTCTTTTGTTCAAATCCATCCAGGGGGAAAACCTGGAATCTTACCCGAATTGGAGCTCTGTAGCCCTGGGTAGAAGGAGTGACTTTGCCCCCTTGGAGCTGAAACACTCATAATGTGGAATACATGACTAAAACAAGTGCCTGGAGGTTATAAATGGGCCTGGGACACTGTAGGCCCGGTTCTGACACTGTGAAGGTGCTTGTGTACCTTTTTGGACCACGTAAAGTGTTCTTTTGTTCACATCCATCCAGGGGTAAAACCTGGAATCTTACCCTACTTGGAGCTCCGTAGCCGTGGGTAGAAGGAGTGACTTTGCCCCCTTGGAGCTGAAACACTCATAATGTGTAAAACAGCTGCCTGGAGGTTACAAATGGGCCCAGGGACATTGCAGGCCCAGTACTGACACTGTGAGGGTGCTTGTGTACCTCCTTGAATCACGTAAAGTGTTCTTTTTTTTCCACATCCATCCAGGGGGGAAACCTGGAATCTTACCCTACTTGGAGCTCCGTAGCCCTTGGTAGAAGGAGTGACTTTGCCCCCTTGGAGCTGAAACACTCATAATGTGTAAAACAGCTGCCTGGAGGTTACAAATAGGCCCAGGGACACTGTAGGCCCGGTTCTGACACTGTGAAGGTGCTTGTGTACCTTTTTGGACCACGTAAAGTGTTCTTTTGTTCACATCCATCCAGGGGTAAAACCTGGAATCTTACCCTACTTGGAGCTCCGTAGCCGTGGGTAGAAGGAGTGACTTTGCCCCCTTGGAGCTGAAACACTCATAATGTGTAAAACAGCTGCCTGGAGGTTACAAATGGGCCCAGGGACATTGCAGGCCCAGTACTGACACTGTGAGGGTGCTTGTGTACCTCCTTGAATCACGTAAAGTGTTCATTTTTTTCCACATCCATCCAGGGGGGAAACCTGGAATCTTACCCTACTTGGAGCTCCGTAGCCCTTGGTAGAAGGAGTGACTTTGCCCCCTTGGAGCTGAAACACTCATAATGTCGAAAACATGACTAAAACAGCTGCCTGGAGGTTTTAAATGGGCCAGGGACATTGTAGGCCCAGTACTGACACTGTGAGTGTGCTTGTGTACCTCCTTGAATCACGTAAAGTGTTCTTTTTTTTCCACATCCATCCAATGGGAAAACGTAGAATCTTACCCGACTGGGAGCTCCGTAGCCCTGGGTAGAAGGAGTGACTTTGCCCCCTTGGAGCTGAAACACTCATAATGTGTAAAACAGCTCCCTGGAGGTTACAAATGGGCACAGGGACATTGCAGGCCCAGTACTGACACTGTGAGGGTGCCTGTGTACCTCTTTGAATCACATAAAGTGTTCTTTTTTTTCCACTTCCATCCAGGGGGGAAACCTGGAATCTTACTCTACTTGGAGCACCGTAGCCCTGGGTAGAAGGAGTGACTTTGCCCCCTTGGAGCTGAAAAACTCATAATGTGTAAAACAGCTGCCTGGAGGTTACAAATGGGCCCAGGGACATTGCAGGCCCAGTACTGACACTGTGAGGGTGCTTGTGTACCTCTTTGAATCACATAAAGTGTTCTTTTGTTCACATCCATCCAGGGGGAAAACCTGGAATCTTACCCGAATTGGAGCTCCGTAGCCCTGGGTAGAAGGAGTGACTTTGCCCCCTTGGAGCTGAAACACTCATAATGTGTAAAACAGCTGTCTGGAGGTTATAAATGGGCCAGAGACACCATAGGCCTGGTTCTGGCACTGTGAAGGTGCTTGTGTACCTTTTTGGACCACGTAAAGTGTTCTTTTGTTCACATCCATCCAGGGGGAAAACCTGGAATCTTACCCGACTTGGAGCTCCGTAGCCCTGGGTAGAAGGAGTGACTTTGCCCCCTTGGAGCTGAAACACTCATAATGTGTAAAACAGCAGCCTGGAGGTTACAAATGGGCCCAGGGACATTGTAGGCCCAGTACTGACACTGTGAAGGTGCTTTTGTACCTTTTTGAATCACGTAAAGTGTTCTTTTGTTCACATCCATCCAGGGGGAAAACCTGGAATCTTACCCGAATTGGAGCTCCGTAGCCCTGGGTATAAGGAGTGACTTTGCCCCCTTGGAGCTGAAACACTCATAATGTGTAAAACAGCTGTCTGGAGGTTATAAATGGGCCAGAGACACCGTAGGCCTGGTTCTGGCACTGTGAAGGTACTTGTGTACCTTTTTGGACCACGTAAAGTGTTACTTTGTTCACATCCTTCCAGGGGGAAAACCTGGAATCTTACCCGAATTGGAGCTCCGTAGCCCTGGGTAGAAGGAGTGACTTTGCCCCCTTGGAGCTGAAACACTCATAATGTGTAAAACAGCTGCCTGGAGGTTACAAATGGGCCCAGGGACATTGCAGGCCCAGTACTGACACTGTGAGGGTGCTTGTGTACCTCTTTGAATCACATAAAGTGTTCTTTTGTTCACATCCATCCAGGGGGAAAACCTGGAATCTTACCCGAATTGGAGCTCCGTATCCCTGGGTAGAAGGAGTGACTTTGCCCCCTTGGAGCTGAAACACTCATAATGTGTAAAACAGCTGCCTGGAGGTTACAAATGGGCCAGGGACACTGTAGGCCTGTTTCTGACACTGTGAAGGTGCTTTTGTACCTCTTTGAATCACTTAAAGTGTTCTTTTTTTTCCACTTCCATCCAGGGGGGAAACCTGGAATCTTACCCTACTTGGAGCACCGTAGCCCTGGGTAGAAGGAGTGACTTTGCCCCCTTGGAGCTGAAACACTCATAATGTGTAAAACAGCTGCCTGAAGTTACAAATGGGCCCAGGGACATTGTAGGACCAGTACTGACACTGTGAGGGTGCTTGTGTACCTCTTTGAATCACATAAAGTGTTCTTTTGTTCACATCCATCCAGGGGGAAAACCTGGAATCTTACCCGAATTGGAGCTCCGTATCCCTGGGTAGAAGGAGTGACTTTGCCCCCTTGGAGCTGAAACACTCATAATGAGTAAAACAGCTGCCTGGAGGTTACAAATGGGCCCAGGGACATTGTAGGCCCAGTACTGACACTATGAAAGTGCTTTTGTACCTTTTTGAATCACGTAAAGTGTTCTTTTGTTCACATCCTTCCAGGGGGAAAACCTGGAATCTTACCCTACTTGGAGCTCCGTAGCCCTGGGTAGAAGGAGTGACTTTGCCCCCTTGGAGCTGAAACACTCATAATGTGGAATACATGACTAAAACAAGTGCCTGGAGGTTATAAATGGGCCAGGGACACTGTAGGCCCGGTTCTGACACTGTGAAGGTGCTTGTGTACCTTTTTGGACCACGTAAAGTGTTCTTTTGTTCACATCCATCCAGGGGTAAAACCTGGAATCTTACCCTACTTGGAGCTCCGTAGCCCTGGGTAGAAGGAGTGACTTTGCCCCCTTGGAGCTGAAACACTCATAATGTGTAAAACAGCTGCCTGGAGGTTACAAATGGGCCCAGGGACATTGCAGGCCCAGTACTGACACTGTGAGGGTGCATGTGTACCTCCTTGAATCACGTAAAGTGTTCTTTTGTTCAAATCCATCCAGGGGGAAAACCTGGAATCTTACCCGAATTGGAGCTCCGTAGCCCTGGGTAGAAGGAGTGACTTTGCCCCCTTGGAGCTGAAACACTCATAATGTGTAAAACAGCTGCCTGGAGGTTACAAATGGGCCCAGGGACATTGCAGGCCCAGTACTGACACTGTGAGGGTGCTTGTGTACCTCTTTGAATCACATAAAGTGTTCTTTTGTTCACATCCATCCAGGGGGAAAACCTGGAATCTTACCCGAATTGGAGCTCCGTATCCCTGGGTAGAAGGAGTGACTTTGCCCCCGTGGAGCTGAAACACTCATAATGTGTAAAACAGCTGCCTGGAGGTTACAAATGGGCCAGGGACACTGAAGGCCCGTTTCTGACACTGTGAAGGTGCTTTTGTACCTCTTTGAATCACTTAAAGTGTTCTTTTTTTTCCACTTCCATCCAGGGGGGAAACCTGGAATCTTACCCTACTTGGAGCACCGTAGCCCTGGGTAGAAGGAGTGACTTTGCCCCCTTGGAGCTGAAACACTCATAATGTGTAAAACAGCAGCCTGGAGGTTACAAATGGGCCCAGGGACATTGTAGGCCCAGTACTGACACTGTGAAGGTGCTTTTGTACCTTTTTGAATCACGTAAAGTGTTCTTTTGTTCACATCCATCCAGGGGGAAAACCTGGAATCTTACCCGAATTGGAGCTCCGTAGCCCTGGGTATAAGGAGTGACTTTGCCCCCTTGGAGCTGAAACACTCATAATGTGTAAAACAGCTGTCTGGAGGTTATAAATGGGCCAGAGACACCGTAGGCCTGGTTCTGGCACTGTGAAGGTACTTGTGTACCTTTTTGGACCACGTAAAGTGTTCTTTTGTTCACATCCTTCCAGGGGGAAAACCTGGAATCTTACCCGACTTGGAGCTCCGTAGGCCTGGGTAGAAGGAGTGACTTTGCCCCCTTGGAGCTGAAACACTCATAATGTGTAAAACAGCTGCCTGAAGTTACAAATGGGCCCAGGGACATTGTAGGACCAGTACTGACACTGTGAGGGTGCTTGTGTACCTCTTTGAATCACATAAAGTGTTCTTTTGTTCACATCCATCCAGGGGGAAGACCTGGAATCTTACCCGAATTGGAGCTCCGTATCCCTGGGTAGAAGGAGTGACTTTGCCCCCTTGGAGCTGAAACACTCAAAATGAGTAAAACAGCTGCCTGGAGGTTACAAATGGGCCCAGGGACATTGTAGGCCCAGTACTGACACTATGAAGGTGCTTTTGTACCTTTTTGAATCACGTAAAGTGTTCTTTTGTTCACATCCTTCCAGGGGGAAAACCTGGAATCTTACCCTACTTGGAGCTCCGTAGCCCTGGGTAGAAGGAGTGACTTTGCCCCCTTGGAGCTGAAACACTCATAATGTGGAATACATGACTAAAACAAGTGCCTGGAGGTTATAAATGGGCCAGGGGCACTGTAGGCCCGGTTCTGACACTGTGAAGGTGCTTGTGTACCTTTTTGGACCACGTAAAGTGTTCTTTTGTTCACATCCATCCAGGGGTAAAACCTGGAATCTTACCCTACTTGGAGCTCCGTAGCCCTGGGTAGAAGGAGTGACTTTGCCCCCTTGGAGCTGAAACACTCATAATGTGTAAAACAGCTGCCTGGAGGTTACAAATGGGCCCAGGGACATTGCAGGCCCAGTACTGACACTGTGAGGGTGCATGTGTACCTCCTTGAATCACGTAAAGTGTTCTTTTGTTCAAATCCATCCAGGGGGAAAACCTGGAATCTTACCCGAATTGGAGCTCCGTAGCCCTGGGTAGAAGGAGTGACTTTGCCCCCTTGGAGCTGAAACACTCATAATGTGGAATACATGACTAAAACAAGTGCCTGGAGGTTATAAATGGGCCAGGGACACTGTAGGCCCGGTTCTGACACTGTGAAGGTGCTTGTGTACCTTTTTGGACCACGTAAAGTGTTCTTTTGTTCACATCCATCCAGGGGGAAAACCTGGAATCTTACCCGACTTGGAGCTCCGTAGCCCTGGGTAGAAGGAGTGACTTTGCCCCCTTGGAGCTGAAACACTCATAATGTGTAAAACAGCTGCCTAAAGTTACAAATGGGCCCAGGGACATTGCAGGCCCAGTACTGACACTGTGAGGGTGCTTGTGTACCTCTTTGAATCACATAAAGTGTTCTTTTGTTCACATCCATCCAGGGGGAAAACCTGGAATCTTACCCGAATTGGAGCTCCGTAGCCCTGGGTAGAAGGAGTGACTTTGCCCCCTTGGAGCTGAAACACTCATAATGTGTAAAACAGCTGTCTGGAGGTTATAAATGGGCCAGAGACACAATAGGCCTGGTTCTGGCACTGTGAAGGTGCTTGTGTACCTTTTTGGACCACGTAAAGTGTTCTTTTGTTCACATCCATCCAGGGGGAAAACCTGGAATCTTACCCGACTTGGAGCTCCGTAGCCCTGGGTAGAAGGAGTGACTTTGCCCCCTTGGAGCTGAAACACTCATAATGTGTAAAACAGCTGCCTGAAGTTACAAATGGGCCCAGGGACATTGTAGGCCCAGTACTGACACTATGAAGGTGCTTTTGTACCTTTTTGAATCACGTAAAGTGTTCTTTTGTTCACATCCTTCCAGGGGGAAAACCTGGAATCTTACACGAATTGGAGCTCCGTATCCCTGGGTAGAAGGAGTGACTTTGCCCCCTTGGAGCTGAAACACTCATAATGTGGAATACATGACTAAAACAAGTGCCTGGAGGTTATAAATGGGCCAGGGACACTGTAGGCCCGGTTCTGACACTGTGAAGGTGTTTGTGTACCTTTTTGGACCACGTAAAGTGTTCTTTTGTTCACATCCATCCAGGGGTAAAACCTGGAATCTTACCCTACTTGGAGCTCCGTAGCCCTGGGTAGAAGGAGTGACTTTGCCCCCTTGGAGCTGAAACACTCATAATGTGTAAAACAGCTGCCTGGAGGTTACAAATGGGCCCAGGGACATTGCAGGCCCAGTACTGACACTGTGAGGGTGCATGTGTACCTCCTTGAATCACGTAAAGTGTTCTTTTGTTCAAATCCATCCAGGGGGAAAACCTGGAATCTTACCCGAATTGGAGCTCCGTAGCCCTGGGTAGAAGGAGTGACTTTGCCCCCTTGGAGCTGAAACACTCATAATGTGTAAAACAGCTGCCTGGAGGATACAAATGGGCCCAGGGACATTGCAGGCCCAGTACTGACACTGTGAGGGTGCTTGTGTACCTCTTTGAATCACATAAAGTGTTCTTTTGTTCACATCCATCCAGGGGGAAAACCTGGAATCTTACCCGAATTGGAGCTCCGTATCCCTGGGTAGAAGGAGTGACTTTGCCCCCTTGGAGCTGAAACACTCATAATGTGTAAAACAGCTGCCTGGAGGTTACAAATGGGCCAGGGACACTGTAGGCCCGTTTCTGACACTGTGAAGGTGCTTTTGTACCTCTTTGAATCACTTAAAGTGTTCTTTTTTTTCCACTTCCATCCAGGGGGGAAACCTGGAATCTTACCCTACTTGGAGCACCGTAGCCCTGGGTAGAAGGAGTGACTTTGCCCCCTTGGAGCTGAAACACTCATAATGTGTAAAACAGCAGCCTGGAGGTTACAAATGGGCCCAGGGACATTGTAGGCCCAGTACTGACACTGTGAAGGTGCTTTTGTACCTTTTTGAATCACGTAAAGTGTTCTTTTGTTCACATCCATCCAGGGGGAAAACCTGGAATCTTACCCGAATTGGAGCTCCGTAGCCCTGGGTATAAGGAGTGACTTTGCCCCCTTGGAGCTGAAACACTCATAATGTGTAAAACAGCTGTCTGGAGGTTATAAATGGGCCAGAGACACCGTAGGCCTGGTTCTGGCACTGTGAAGGTACTTGTGTACCTTTTTGGACCACGTAAAGTGTTCCATTGTTCACATCCTTCCAGGGGGAAAACCTGGAATCTTACCCGAATTGGAGCTCCGTAGCCCTGGGAAGAAGGAGTGACTTTGCCCCCTTGGAGCTGAAACACTCATAATGTGTAAAACAGCTGCCTGGAGGTTACAAATGGGCCCAGGGACATTGCAGGCCCAGTACTGACACTGTGAGGGTGCTTGTGTACCTCTTTGAATCACATAAAGTGTTCTTTTGTTCACATCCATCCAGGGGGAAAACCTGGAATCTTACCCGAATTGGAGCTCCGTATCCCTGGGTAGAAGGAGTGACTTTGCCCCCTTGGAGCTGAAACACTCATAATGTGTAAAACAGCTGCCTGGAGGTTACAAATGGGCCAGGGACACTGTAGGCCTGTTTCTGACACTGTGAAGGTGCTTTTGTACCTCTTTGAATCACTTAAAGTGTTCTTTTTTTTCCACTTCCATCCAGGGGGGAAACCTGGAATCGTACCCTACTTGGAGCACCGTAGCCCTGGGTAGAAGGAGTGACTTTGCCCCCTTGGAGCTGAAACACTCATAATGTGTAAAACAGCAGCCTGGAGGTTACAAATGGGCCCAGGGACATTGTAGGCCCAGTACTGACACTGTGAAGGTGCTTTTGTACCTTTTTGAATCACGTAAAGTGTTCTTTTGTTCACATCCATCCAGGGGGAAAACCTGGAATCTTACCCGAATTGGAGCTCCGTAGCCCTGGGTATAAGGAGTGACTTTGCCCCCTTGGAGCTGAAACACTCATAATGTGTAAAACAGCTGTCTGGAGGTTATAAATGGGCCAGAGACACCGTAGGCCTGGTTCTGGCACTGTGAAGGTACTTGTGTACCTTTTTGGACCACGTAAAGTGTTCTTTTGTTCACATCCTTCCAGGGGGAAAACCTGGAATCTTACCCGACTTGGAGCTCCGTAGGCCTGGGTAGAAGGAGTGACTTTACCCCCTTGGAGCTGAAACACTCATAATGTGTAAAACAGCTGCCTGAATTTACAAATGGGCCCAGGGACATTGTAGGACCAGTACTGACACTGTGAGGGTGCTTGTGTACCTCTTTGAATCACATAAAGTGTTCTTTTGTTCACATCCATCCAGGGGGAAAACCTGGAATCTTACCCGAATTGGAGCTCCGTATCCCTGGGTAGAAGGAGTGACTTTGCCCCCTTGGAGCTGAAACAGTCATAATGAGTAAAACAGCTGCCTGGAGGTTACAAATGGGCCCAGGGACATTGTAGGCCCAGTACTGACACTATGAAGGTGCTTTTGTACCTTTTTGAATCACGTAAAGTGTTCTTTTGTTCACATCCTTCCAGGGGGAAAACCTGGAATCTTACCCTACTTGGAGCTCCGTAGCCCTGGGTAGAAGGAGTGACTTTGCCCCCTTGGAGCTGAAACACTCATAATGTGGAATACATGACTAAAACAAGTGCCTGGAGGTTATAAATGGGCCAGGGACACTGTAGGCCCGGTTCTGACACTGTGAAGGTGCTTGTGTACCTTTTTGGACCACGTAAAGTGTTCTTTTGTTCACATCCATCCAGGGGTAAAACCTGGAATCTTACCCTACTTGGAGCTCCGTAGCCCTGGGTAGAAGGAGTGACTTTGCCCCCTTGGAGCTGAAACACTCATAATGTGTAAAACAGCTCCCTGGAGGTTACAAATGGGCACAGGGACATTGCAGGCCCGTTTCTGACACTGTGAAGGTGTTTTTGAACCTCTTTGAATCACTTAAAGTGTTCTTTTTTTTCCACTTCCATCCAGGGGGGAAACCTGGAATCTTACTCTACTTGGAGCACCGTAGCCCTGGGTAGAAGGAGTGACTTTGCCCCCTTGGAGCTGAAACACTCATAATGTGTAAAACAGCTCCCTGGAGGTTACAAATGGGCACAGGGACATTGCAGGCCCAGTACTGACACTGTGAGGGTGCCTGTGTACCTCTTTGAATCACATAAAGTGTTCTTTTGTTCACATCCATCCAGGGGGAAAACCAGGAATCTTACCCGAATTGGAGCTCCGTAGCCCTGGGTAGAAGGAGTGACTCTGCCCCTTGGAGCTGAAGATGTAAACATGTACACATATTCTCGACTATTAAGCCCCCACAGGGTGGGGCTTACAGACAGACCCATGTAGGGAACAAAAAGTCGAGTTATCCCGGCCGGCCGGCAGTCCGGCCATCTGGTCGGCCACTTGTGCAACCAGATGGCTCAGCGTGATGTGCGACCAGATGGCCGGACAGCCAGCCAGCCGGGCTAACTCAATCTTTTGTTCCCTAGAGGCCTGTAAGCCCCCACCCTGTGGGGGCTTAATAGTCGAGAATACGGGAAAGCGTAAAGAAATTGGGTATAGGCCTGGAGAGCGGCCCAACCCGGCAGGGAAAATGTAATAAAATGGTGTCGCATACACACAGCTCTGTTATGATCCAGTGGGCGGCCCTCAGAAGGGCCTTTAGGTTGTCTTTTTTGTACGTTCTCGGCGAGTAGCGTTTAACCGCCAAATCCGTAGAGAGTACGTCCCTGGCGCTTCAGGGCGTAGACCACATCCATGGCGGTGACGGTCTTTCTCTTGGCGTGCTCGGTATAGGTGACGGCGTCCCGGATGACGTTCTCCAGGAAAACCTTCAGCACACCGCGGGTCTCCTCGTAGATGAGGCCGGAGATGCGCTTGACACCGCCGCGGCGAGCCAGGCGGCGAATGGCGGGCTTGGTGATGCCCTGGATGTTGTCGCGGAGCACCTTCCTGTGCCTCTTGGCACCGCCTTTGCCGAGCCCCTTTCCTCCTTTGCCGCGTCCAGACATGCTCTCTTCTCGGTCGAAGCAGAAATAAAAGCAGCAGCCCGAAAACGGCTGCTTATATAGAGCAGCCGGCGGACCGGCGAGGGAGCCTCTCACATCACGTGACAGGGCGGGAGAGCCGGTGCCCGGCCCACCCTCTGCAGAGAGCGGGCCCCGAGCGGCCGCCGCCGTTTGAAAAAGAGCGGGCTCCCAGCCGCCTCTTTGTCCTGGGCTCGCCTGCGGGCGGGCGGGCTCTGCAGCTTCTGCTCTTCCCTCCTTACACGTCACCGGTGTTCAGGCCACACAAACGGAACAGTGAATAGCACGCCAGCCCCTCGCTGGTTGTTCCGGCCTGAAGTAACCCTAACCCTGGGTCCCCCTCCGACCGCTCTGTTATGTCTCAATGGGGCCAGCGTACCGAAGGCCTCCCCGGCGCTATCGCGCTGCGTGCGTGCAGCAACAACATACACACGTTCACATCCCGCGCCCGGTAGCGGCATGTCCGCAAACTGAGAAATATAGATGTATAAAAATAAATAAAAAGTATGGACCGCAAGGTAGCCTTTGCGGCTGTGTTAACATTATTAACGTGTATCGCTGAAGGGTTGGACACGCCGCCCGGTGAAGCGAAGGTGCGAGCGCTGAATTTAAAGAAGCCGGCAAAAGTGATTCTTAGAAGGGATAAGCTCTTTGATGGAATCTGTTTGCGGCTCTGAAAAGAGCCCTTGTGTTTATAATGTATTTATAAGGTGGTTTGTAAGTGAGGCTGCGGCGCTTCACTTGCTTGCTTTGCCCCCAGCCTTGTGGCTCTCGGTTTTCTTGGGCAGCAGCACGGCCTGGATGTTTGGCAGAACGCCTCCCTGGGCGATGGTAACTCTGCCCAGCAGCTTGTTGAGCTCCTCGTCGTTGCGGATGGCGAGCTGGAGGTGCCTGGGGATGATGCGGGTCTTCTTGTTGTCCCGGGCCGCGTTGCCAGCCAGCTCGAGGATCTCGGCCGTCAGGTACTCCAGAACTGCAGCCAGATAGACAGGGGCACCGGCGCCGACCCGCTCGGCGTAGCTTCCCTTTCGGAGCAGCCTGTGCACACGGCCCACAGGGAACTGGAGTCCAGCTCTGGAAGAGCGTGTCTTGGCTTTAGCGCGGGCCTTGCCTCCTTGCTTTCCGCGTCCAGACATGGCGAGCAGCTGCTGTAGGTTCTCACGATCGGAAGACAGAGAGACTATTCCTGCGTGCTCCGGACCCCGGTGATATAAAGACTTCGGGTTGTCTCTGATTGGTTGACCGCTAGGCTCTGAGGCCCAGATTGGAGGAAGGAATAACCTATTCCACCAATCAGAATTACAGAAGTGAAAGGCACGTATTAAGATGAGGAAGGAGGGGATGCCGGTTGTGCCTACCAATGGGAACGAAGAATAGAACAAGCAGCTGCTTTACACGCCCAGCCTATAAGTACACCAGCCCGGGCGCCGTTTCCGCATTTCTCCTGATTCCACAGCGAGCGCCTGCCGATTGTCGATCATGCCTGAACCAGCCAAGTCCGCGCCGGCTCCCAAGAAGGGCTCCAAGAAAGCGCTGTCCAAGCCACCCAAGAAGGACGGGAAGAAGCGCAAGAGGACCAGGAAGGAGAGCTACGCTATCTACATTTACAAAGTGATGAAGCAGGTGCACCCTGACACCGGCATCTCCTCCAAGGCCATGGGCATCATGAACTCCTTCGTCAACGACATCTTTGAGCGCATCGCTGGGGAGGCTTCCCGTCTGGCTCACTACAACCAGCGGCGCACCATCACCTCCCGGGAGATCCAGACCGCCGTGCGCCTGCTGCTGCCCGGAGAGCTGGCCAAGCACGCCGTGTCTGAAGGCACCAAGGCTGTCACCAAGTACACAAGCGCCAAGTAAGGCGTCGAGGGACATCTCTAATTAACACAACGGCTCTTCTAAGGGCCAACACTTTTTCCTCTAAGAGCTGCTGTGCGGATATTATCGATGAAGAGGTACCCTTAACGTGTCTTATGAATTAAGCGTAGTGTCGTGCGCATTAGGTTCCGCTCTGACGGGGCCTGCAGCAGTGCAAGGGACGGTAGAGCAGAGCGCCCTTCCTCATAAAACGTCTATGTGAACAGGCTTTGTTGGGGATAAAGTGTCACTAAGCGCTGTAATGTAACGGCGTTTGACCCACACGGAAGGTACCGCTATTGCTTTCCACGTTAGGGGAGAAGTGTGTAAAGTGTGCATGGGGCACGTTCTGTTCGTACTTTAAAACCAAGGGAGACGAGAGTGGCTACAAGTCACCCCCGAGCAGGCGCTCCCTCTACTGAAGCCGGACAAGATTACAGGGGGTTTAAAAGTAGCACAGACACCACACAGTCCTGGCTTGCGAGGTGCCGGTCACTGCACAACCCGTTTGCCTAACAAAGCACTTTATTATATGAAAAGGAGGTGCTCTGCTTTCCGGGTGCCGGTATGAGTTACTGAGTACTGGTGCCTACCGACACCTTCCTTTCGCCCACGCCTCCCCCCCCACGTGTACAACACACTGATATGAACAGCTCCTACGTGACATGGTGATGGCTCTTAGAAGAGCCCTTGTGGTGTATGGTGTTTCTTAGGGTTGATCCTTAGGCCCTCTCGCCGCGGATACGACGGGCCAGCTGAATGTCCTTGGGCATGATGGTGACCCTCTTGGCGTGGATGGCGCACAAGTTGGTGTCCTCAAAGAGCCCGACCAGGTAGGCCTCGCTGGCCTCCTGCAGGGCCATGACGGCCGAGCTCTGGAAGCGCAGGTCGGTCTTGAAGTCCTGCGCAATCTCCCGCACCAGGCGCTGGAAGGGCAGCTTGCGGATGAGCAGCTCGGTGGACTTCTGGTAGCGGCGGATCTCGCGGAGAGCCACGGTCCCGGGCCTGTAGCGGTGAGGCTTCTTGACTCCTCCGGTGGCAGGCGCGCTCTTGCGGGCAGCCTTGGTGGCCAGCTGCTTGCGAGGCGCTTTCCCTCCGGTGGACTTGCGGGCGGTCTGCTTGGTGCGGGCCATGGCGAAGACGGAACTTTCTCTGCGCGACGTGCGAGATAGAATGGGGTCTCCGCCGCACAGAGGCCTATTTATACACTGGGAGACGGAGGGCTGCTCTGATTGGTTGAAGCCTCGGGCCATTGTTTGAAAATAGCCCGCGGTGTGCAAGGATTGGTTACTCACTGAAGAGGCGGCTTGTGGCTGACTATAGCCAATGAAATGTGGTCAAAATGGAAAGCAGCCCACCGATTGGTTGATGTACCGCCGAGCCGAAAAGCCCGCGTTTTGGGCAGCTCTTCTCCCCCTTGTCCACCCGGCTAGCTGTCGTCACACCAGTCACCCCCTCCCCGTCTCGGTCACCTGTGGGGGGACAAGCCCACGATGTTATAGCCCCTGTGGTTACCCTGGAACACGTAGTTACCTCCTACTGATTTAACGCGCACACTCGTCTGCTTCAAGCAGACACTATTTCCAGTCCCCCACGGACAGTGTATGTGGCGAAACACACACGTAAAGACACGAATGTCTTATCAACCGAGGTCTAATACCTCCTACAAATATAGTTAGTCTTAAAACTATAAAGGAGTAATAATAACCTTCGTTCGACCATATGCCCAAGATCACACACGGCGCTCGAGCGCGGAAAGGCGCGCTGGGATTTCACTGTGCCGTTTATAGTTGGGGAGCGGGGCACGGGCTGTGCAGAGCTGGGGGGTGAACAGGCTCTCTTCTAGACTGGGTAGATGGCTCTTAAAAGAGCCCTTGTGTTTGCAGTGTCTGGCAGGAAGCCCTTACTTCTTCTTGGGCGCTGCCTTTTTGGGCTTGGCTGCTTTGGGTTTGGCCGCCTTGGGTTTCACTACCATGGCTGGACTTTTCTTGGCTACTTTGGGCTTGACCGCCTTTGCTTTCGCTGGACTCTTGGCAGCCTTCTTGGCTGGGGCAGCTTTGGGCTTCTTGGGGCTCTTTGCTGCCGCCGGCTTCTTGACCTTCTTCGGGCTCTTCTTCACCCCCGCGGGGGCCTTTTTGGGCTTCTTGGCGGCAGGGGCAGCTTTCTTGGCTGCTGGTTTCTTGGTCTTGGCCGCAGCCTTCTTGGCCGCCTTCTTGCCCTCCAGCTGCTTCTTGTTCACCTTGAAGGAGCCGGAGGCGCCGGTGCCCTTCAGCTGGGCCAGGGCGCCCTTGCTGACCAGGCTCTTGAGGGCGGCCTTAACGCGGCTCTTGTTCTTGTCCACATCGTAGCCGTCGGCGCTCAGAACCTTCTTCAGGGCCGCCAGGGAGACTCCCTTCCTCTCGGCAGAGGCGGTGACCGCCTTCAGGATGAGCTCGGAGACGCTGGGTCCCGAAGGCTTCTTGGCCTTAGAAGTCCCCGCTGCCTTCTTCGGCTTCTTCTTGGGGGCTACTTCAGCGGGAGGGGCCGCGGCAGCTGGAGCGGTTTCAGCCATGGTACAGCGAGTCTAGGCACTAGCACAGATCAGAAATGTTCCTCCCGCCGGAGCTCCGTGCATATATAGGGAGGAGCCACCTTCTGATTGGTCCCCAGAAGAGGAGGCTGTTCGCGGCACACTCGGCTCTCTGCTCCGAGCTGGCTTTTGTGTTTCCTCTCATCAGATTATCTATGTTTTAAAACAGTAAAAGTTTAAACTGGGCTTTCATTTATACATTAAAAGAAGCCCAACTTCATCCCTTTCCTATGCGTGCACTCCTTTCGTTTCAACGCGTTGCCACCGGCTTTCAGTCAGCTGGTAGACTCGACACTCTTCCGATGGCTGATGCGTTTGTGTCAGAAAACTTTGTCCCCAAGCCCATTTTCACATACACAGTCTTAAGGTTTGTAGTCAGAAAAGATAGCATATCAATCGGAGCGTGCTTCTGTACCGAATGACTCGTGGGGCACCATAATGGGCTTCTTGGCACCCGTGAAGCAACGTTTTATAAAGTGCAGAAATAACACAAGCCTTCGTGTGCCCAGCGAGAGGGCACAACAATGTGAGTGAACACTGGCGTCTGGGCCTGAAGTTCTCATCATGTCTGCGTTTTCATAAACTTTATGGTGCACAACATGGGATCTGGGTTGGATTTTAATCAATCAGTTGTTCACAATCTTGGTTCAAGACTCACATCTTTAACGAATTGAATTGGTTCCGATAGGCTCAAACACTGGCAAAGTACATTCCCTGCCAAGTGCTTAGCTACAGGAGACAGACGCAGCCTAAAGATCATATCTACACGGTGGCACAATGAAGGAAGCCTCATCATGCCACCAACGTCACTATAACAGGACCCAGGAGGATAGAAACGGGCCAAACTCACTGAATGCACACATCTGATACTGTGAAGGTGTTTGCCCACCTTATTGAACCATGTAAAGTATTCTTTTGTTCACCTGCATACAAGGGGGGGGGCAAACCTGGAATCTTACCCGACTTGGAGCTCCGTAGCCCTGGGTAGAAGGAGTGACTTGGCCCCCTTGGAGCTGAAACACTCATAATGTGTAAAACAGCTGCCTGGAGGTAACAAATGGGCCCAGGGACATTGCAGGCCCAGTACTGACACTGTGAGGGTGCTTGTGTACCGCTTTGAACCACGTAAAGTGTTCTTTTTTTTCCACTTCCATCCAGGGGGGAAACCTGGAATCTTCCCCTACTTGGAGCCCCGTAGCCCTGGGTAGAAGGAGTGACTTTGCCCCCTTGGAGCTGAAACACTCATAATGTGTAAAACAGCTGCCTGGAGGTTACAAATGGGCCCAGGGACATTGTAGGCCCAGTACTGACACTGTGAAGGTGCTTTTGTACCTTTTTGAATCACGTAAAGTGTTCTTTTGTTCACATCCATCCAGGGGGAAAACCTGGAATCTTACCCGAATTGGAGCTCCTTAGCCCTGGGTAGAAGGAGTGACTTTGCCCCCTTGGAGCTGAAACACTCATAATGTGTAAAACAGCTGCCTGGAGGTTACAAATGGGCCCAGGGACATTGCAGGCCCAGTACTGACACTGTGAGAGTGCTTGTGTACCGTTTTGAACCACGTAAAGTGTTCTTTTTTTTTTTCACTTCCATCCAGGGGGAAAACCTGGAATCTTACCCTACTTGGAGCTCCGTAGCCCTGGGTAGAAGGAGTGACTTTGCCCCCTTGGAGCTGAAACACTCATAATGTGTAAAACAGCTGCCTGGAGGTCACAAATGGGCCCAGGGACATTGCAGGCCCAGTACTGACACTGTGAGGGTGCTTGTGTACCTCTTTGAATCACATAAAGTGTTCTTTTGTTCACATCCATCCAGGGGGAAAACCTGGAATCTTACCCGACTTGGAGCTCCGTAGCCCTGGGTAGAAGGAGTGACTTTGCCCCCTTGGAGCTGAAACACTCATAATGTGTAAAACAGCTGTCTGGAGGTTATAAATGGGCCAGAGACACCGTAGGCCTGGTTCTGGCACTGTGAAGGTGCTTGTGTACCTTTTTGGACCACGTAAAGTGTTCTTTTGTTCACATCCATCCAGGGGGAAAACCTGGAATCTTACCCGACTTGGAGCTCCGTAGCCCTGGTTAGAAGGAGTGACTTTGCGCCCTTGGAGCTGAAACACTCATAATGTGTAAAACAGCTGCCTGAAGTTACAAATGGGCCCAGGGACATTGCAGGCCCAGTACTGACACTGTGAGGGTGCTTGTGTACCTCTTTGAATCACATAAAGTGTTCTTTTGTTCACATCCATCCAGGGGGAAAACCTGGAATCTTACCCGAATTGGAGCTCCGTAGCCCTGGGTATAAGGAGTGAATTTGCCCCCTTGGAGCTGAAACACTCATAATGTGTAAAACAGCTGTCTGGAGGTTATAAATGGGCCAGAGACACCGTAGGCCTGGTTCTGGCACTGTGAAGGTACTTGTGTACCTTTTTGGACCACGTAAAGTGTTCTTTTGTTCACATCCTTCCAGGGGGAAAACCTGGAATCTTACCCGACTTGGAGCTCCGTAGGCCTGGGTAGAAGGAGTGACATTGCCCCCTTGGAGCTGAAACACTCATAATGTGTAAAACAGCTGCCTGAAGTTACAAATGGGCCCAGGGACATTGAAGGACCAGTACTGACACTGTGAGGGTGCCTGTGTACCTCTTTGAATCACATAAAGTGTTCTTTTGTTCACATCCATCCAGGGGGAAAACCTGGAATCTTACCCGACTTGGAGCTCCGTAGCCCTGGGTAGAAGGAGTGACTTTGCCCCCTTGGAGCTGAAACACTCATAATGTGTAAAACAGCTGCCTGGAGGTTACAAATGGGCCCAGGGACATTGCAGTCCCAGTACTGACACTGTGAGGGTGCATGTGTACCTCTTTGAATCACGTAAAGTGTTCTTTTTTTACCACTTCCATCCAGGGGGAAAACCTGGAATCTCACCCTACTTGGAGCTCCGTAGCCCTGGGTAGAAGGAGTGACTTTGCCACCTTGGAACTGAAACACTCATAATGTCGAAAACATGACTAAAACAGCTGCCTGGAGGTTTTAAATGGGCCAGGGACATTGTAGGCCCAGTTCTGACACTGTGAGGGTGCTTGTGTACCTCTTTGAATCACATAAAGTGTTCTTTTGTTCACATCCATCCAGGGGGAAAACCTGGAATCTTACCCGAATTGGAGCTCCGTAGCCCTGGGTAGAAGGAGTGACTTTGCCCCCTTGGAGCTGAAACACTCATAATGTGTAAAACAGCTTCCTGGAGGTTACAAATGGGCCAGGGACATTGTAGGCCCGTTTCTGACACTGTGAAGGTGTTTTTGAACCTCTTTGAATCACTTAAAGTGTTCTTTTTTTTCCACTTCCATCCAGGGGGGAAACCTGGAATCTTACTCTACTTGGAGCACCGTAGCCCTGGGTAGAAGGAGTGACTTTGCCCCCTTGGAGCTGAAAAACTCATAATGTGTAAAACAGCTGCCTGGAGGTTACAAATGGGCCCAGGGACATTGCAGGCCCAGTACTGACACTGTGAGGGTGCTTGTGTACCTCTTTGAATCACATAAAGTGTTCTTTTGTTCACATCCATCCAGGGGGAAAACCTGGAATCTTACCCGAATTGGAGCTCCGTAGCCCTGGGTAGAAGGAGTGACTTTGCCCCCTTGGAGCTGAAACACTCATAATGTGTAAAACAGCTGTCTGGAGGTTATAAATGGGCCAGAGACACAATAGGCCTGGTTCTGCCACTGTGAAGGTGCTTGTGTACCTTTTTGGACCACGTAAAGTGTTCTTTTGTTCACATCCATCCAGGGGGAAAACCTGGAATCTTACCCGACTTGGAGCTCCGTAGCCCTGGGTAGAAGGAGTGACTTTGCCCCCTTGGAGCTGAAACACTCATAATGTGTAAAACAGCTGCCTAAAGTTACAAATGGGCCCAGGGACATTGCAGGCCCAGTACTGACACTGTGAGGGTGCTTGTGTACCTCTTTGAATCACATAAAGTGTTCTTTTGTTCACATCCATCCAGGGGGAAAACCTGGAATCTTACCCGAATTGGAGCTCCGTAGCCCTGGGTAGAAGGAGTGACTTTGCCCCCTTGGAGCTGAAACACTCATAATGTGTAAAACAGCTGTCTGGAGGTTATAAATGGGCCAGAGACACAATAGGCCTGGTTCTGGCACTGTGAAGGTGCTTGTGTACCTTTTGGACCACGTAAAGTGTTCTTTTGTTCACATCCATCCAGGGGGAAAACCTGGAATCTTACCCGACTTGGAGCTCCGTAGCCCTGGGTAGAAGGAGTGACTTTGCCCCCTTGGAGCTGAAACACTCATAATGTGTAAAACAGCTGCCTGAAGTTACAAATGGGCCCAGGGACATTGTAGGCCCAGTACTGACACTATGAAGGTGCTTTTGTACCTTTTTGAATCACGTAAAGTGTTCTTTTGTTCACATCCTTCCAGGGGGAAAACCTGGAATCTTACACGAATTGGAGCTCCGTATCCCTGGGTAGAAGGAGTGACTTTGCCCCCTTGGAGCTGAAACACTCATAATGTGGAATACATGACTAAAACAAGTGCCTGGAGGTTATAAATGGGCCAGGGACACTGTAGGCCCGGTTCTGACACTGTGAAGGTGTTTGTGTACCTTTTTGGACCACGTAAAGTGTTCTTTTGTTCACATCCATCCAGGGGTAAAACCTGGAATCTTACCCTACTTGGAGCTCCGTAGCCCTGGGTAGAAGGAGTGACTTTGCCCCCTTGGAGCTGAAACACTCATAATGTGTAAAACAGCTGCCTGGAGGTTACAAATGGGCCCAGGGACATTGCAGGCCCAGTACTGACACTGTGAGGGTGCATGTGTACCTCCTTGAATCACGTAAAGTGTTCTTTTGTTCAAATCCATCCAGGGGGAAAACCTGGAATCTTACCCGAATTGGAGCTCCGTAGCCCTGGGTAGAAGGAGTGACTTTGCCCCCTTGGAGCTGAAACACTCATAATGTGTAAAACAGCTGCCTGGAGGATACAAATGGGCCCAGGGACATTGCAGGCCCAGTACTGACACTGTGAGGGTGCTTGTGTACCTCTTTGAATCACATAAAGTGTTCTTTTGTTCACATCCATCCAGGGGGAAAACCTGGAATCTTACCCGAATTGGAGCTCCGTATCCCTGGGTAGAAGGAGTGACTTTGCCCCCTTGGAGCTGAAACACTCATAATGTGTAAAACAGCTGCCTGGAGGTTACAAATGGGCCAGGGACACTGTAGGCCCGTTTCTGACACTGTGAAGGTGCTTTTGTACCTCTTTGAATCACTTAAAGTGTTCTTTTTTTTCCACTTCCATCCAGGGGGGAAACCTGGAATCTTACCCTACTTGGAGCACCGTAGCCCTGGGTAGAAGGAGTGACTTTGCCCCCTTGGAGCTGAAACACTCATAATGTGTAAAACAGCAGCCTGGAGGTTACAAATGGGCCCAGGGACATTGTAGGCCCAGTACTGACACTGTGAAGGTGCTTTTGTACCTTTTTGAATCACGTAAAGTGTTCTTTTGTTCACATCCATCCAGGGGGAAAACCTGGAATCTTACCCGAATTGGAGCTCCGTAGCCCTGGGTATAAGGAGTGACTTTGCCCCCTTGGAGCTGAAACACTCATAATGTGTAAAACAGCTGTCTGGAGGTTATAAATGGGCCAGAGACACCGTAGGCCTGGTTCTGGCACTGTGAATGTACTTGTGTACCTTTTTGGACCACGTAAAGTGTTCCTTTGTTCACATCCTTCCAGGGGGAAAACCTGGAATCTTACCCGAATTGGAGCTCCGTAGCCCTGGGTAGAAGGAGTGACTTTGCCCCCTTGGAGCTGAAACACTCATAATGTGTAAAACAGCTGCCTGGAGGTTACAAATGGGCCCAGGGACATTGCAGGCCCAGTACTGACACTGTGAGGGTGCTTGTGTACCTCTTTGAATCACATAAAGTGTTCTTTTGTTCACATCCATCCAGGGGGAAAACCTGGAATCTTACCCGAATTGGAGCTCCGTATCCCTGGGTAGAAGGAGTGACTTTGCCCCCTTGGAGCTGAAACACTCATAATGTGTAAAACAGCTGCCTGGAGGTTACAAATGGGCCAGGGACACTGTAGGCCTGTTTCTGACACTGTGAAGGTGCTTTTGTACCTCTTTGAATCACTTAAAGTGTTCTTTTTTTTCCACTTCCATCCAGGGGGGAAACCTGGAATCTTACCCTACTTGGAGCACCGTAGCCCTGGGTAGAAGGAGTGACTTTGCCCCCTTGGAGCTGAAAAACTCATAATGTGTAAAACAGCTGCCTGGAGGTTACAAATGGGCCCAGGGACATTGCAGGCCCAGTACTGACACTGTGAGGGTGCTTGTGTACCTCTTTGAATCACATAAAGTGTTCTTTTGTTCACATCCATCCAGGGGGAAAACCTGGAATCTTACCCGAATTGGAGCTCCGTAGCCCTGGGTAGAAGGAGTGACTTTGCCCCCTTGGAGCTGAAACACTCATAATGTGTAAAACAGCTGTCTGGAGGTTATAAATGGGCCAGAGACACCATAGGCCTGGTTCTGGCACTGTGAAGGTGCTTGTGTACCTTTTTGGACCACGTAAAGTGTTCTTTTGTTCACATCCATCCAGGGGGAAAACCTGGAATCTTACCCGACTTGGAGCTCCGTAGCCCTGGGTAGAAGGAGTGACTTTGCCCCCTTGGAGCTGAAACACTCATAATGTGTAAAACAGCTGCCTAAAGTTACAAATGGGCCCAGGGACATTGCAGGCCCAGTACTGACACTGTGAGGGTGCTTGTGTACCTCTTTGAATCACATAAAGTGTTCTTTTGTTCACATCCATCCAGGGGGAAAACCTGGAATCTTACCCGAATTGGAGCTCCGTAGCCCTGGGTAGAAGGAGTGACTTTGCCCCCTTGGAGCTGAAACACTCATAATGTGTAAAACAGCTGTCTGGAGGTTATAAATGGGCCAGAGACACCGTAGGCCTGGTTCTGGCACTGTGAAGGTACTTGTGTACCTTTTTGGACCACGTAAAGTGTTCTTTTGTTCACATCCTTCCAGGGGGAAATCCTGGAATCTTACCCGACTTGGAGCTCCGTAGGCCTGGGTAGAAGGAGTGACTTTGCCCCCTTGGAGCTGAAACACTCATAATGTGTAAAACAGCTGCCTGAAGTTACAAATGGGCCCAGGGACATTGTAGGACCAGTACTGACACTGTGAGGGTGCCTGTGTACCTCTTTGAATCACGTAAAGTGTTCTTTTGTTCACATCCATCCTGGGGGAAAACCTGGAATCTTACCCGACTTGGAGCTCCGTAGCCCTGGGTAGAAGGAGTGACTTTGCCCCCTTGGAGCTGAAACACTCATAATGTGTAAAACAGCTGTCTGGAGGTTATAAATGGGCCAGAGACACCGTAGGCCTGGTTCTGGCACTGTGAAGGTACTTGTGTACCTTTTTGGACCACGTAAAGTGTTCTTTTGTTCACATCCTTCCAGGGGGAAAACCTGGAATCTTACCCGACTTGGAGCTCCGTAGGCCTGGGTAGAAGGAGTGACTTTGCCCCCTTGGAGCTGAAACACTCATAATGTGTAAAACAGCTGCCTGAAGTTACAAATGGGCCCAGGGACATTGTAGGACCAGTACTGACACTGTGAGGGTGCCTGTGTACCTCTTTGAATCACGTAAAGTGTTCTTTTGTTCACATCCATCCAGGGGGAAAACCTGGAATCTTACCCGAATTGGAGCTCCGTAGCCCTGGGTATAAGGAGTGACTTTGCCCCCTTGGAGCTGAAACACTCATAATGTGTAAAACAGCTGTCTGGAGGTTATAAATGGGCCAGAGACACCGTAGGCCTGGTTCTGGCACTGTGAAGGTACTTGTGTACCTTTTTGGACCACGTAAAGTGTTCTTTTGTTCACATCCTTCCAGGGGGAAAACCTGGAATCTTACCCGACTTGGAGCTCCGTAGGCCTGGGTAGAAGGAGTGACTTTGCCCCCTTGGAGCTGAAACACTCATAATGTGTAAAACAGCTGCCTAAAGTTACAAATGGGCCCAGGGACATTGCAGGCCCAGTACTGACACTGTGAGGGTGCTTGTGTACCTATTTGAATCACATAAAGTGTTCTTTTGTTCACATCCATCCAGGGGGAAAACCTGGAATCTTACCCGAATTGGAGCTCCTTAGCCCTGGGTAGAAGGAGTGACTTTGCCCCCTTGGAGCTGAAACACTCATAATGTGTAAAACAGCTGTCTGGAGGTTATAAATGGGCCAGAGACACCGTAGGCCTGGTTCTGGCACTGTGAAGGTACTTGTGTACCTTTTTGGACCACGTAAAGTGTTCTTTTGTTCACATCCTTCCAGGGGGAAAACCTGGAATCTTACCCGACTTGGAGCTCCGTAGGCCTGGGTAGAAGGAGTGACTTTGCCCCCTTGGAGCTGAAACACTCATAATGTGTAAAACAGCTGTCTGAAGTTACAAATGGGCCCAGGGACATTGTAGGACCAGTACTGACACTGTGAGGGTGCCTGTGTACCTCTTTGAATCACGTAAAGTGTTCTTTTGTTCACATCCATCCAGGGGGAAAACCTGGAATCTTACCCGAATTGGAGCTCCGTAGCCCTGGGTATAAGGAGTGACTTTACCCCCTTGGAGCTGAAACACTCATAATGTGTAAAACAGCTGTCTGGAGGTTATAAATGGGCCAGAGACACTGTAGGCCTGGTTCTGGCACTGTGAAGGTACTTGTGTACCTTTTTGGACCACGTAAAGTGTTCTTTTGTTCACATCCTTCCAGGGGGAAAACCTGGAATCTTACCCGACTTGGAGCTCCGTAGGCCTGGGTAGAAGGAGTGACTTTGCCCCCTTGGAGCTGAAACACTCATAATGTGTAAAACAGCTGCCTGAAGTTACAAATGGGCCCAGGGACATTGTAGGACCAGTACTGACACTGTGAGGGTGCTTGTGTACCTCTTTGAATCACATAAAGTGTTCTTTTGTTCACATCCATCCAGGGGGAAAACCTGGAATCTTACCCGAATTGGAGCTCCGTATCCCTGGGTAGAAGGAGTGACTTTGCCCCCTTGGAGCTGAAACACTCATAATGAGTAAAACAGCTGCCTGGAGGTTACAAATGGGCCCAGGGACATTGTAGGCCCAGTACTGACACTATGAAAGTGCTTTTGTACCTTTTTGAATCACGTAAAGTGTTCTTTTGTTCACATCCTTCCAGGGGGAAAACCTGGAATCTTACCCTACTTGGAGCTCCGTAGCCCTGGGTAGAAGGAGTGACTTTGCCCCCTTGGAGCTGAAACACTCATAATGTGGAATACATGACTAAAACAAGTGCCTGGAGGTTATAAATGGGCCAGGGACACTGTAGGCCCGGTTCTGACACTGTGAAGGTGCTTGTGTACCTTTTTGGACCACGTAAAGTGTTCTTTTGTTCACATCCATCCAGGGGTAAAACCTGGAATCTTACCCTACTTGGAGCTCCGTAGCCCTGGGTAGAAGGAGTGACTTTGCCCCCTTGGAGCTGAAACACTCATAATGTGTAAAACAGCTGCCTGGAGGTTACAAATGGGCCCAGGGACATTGCAGGCCCAGTACTGACACTGTGAGGGTGCATGTGTACCTCCTTGAATCACGTAAAGTGTTCTTTTGTTCAAATCCATCCAGGGGGAAAACCTGGAATCTTACCCGAATTGGAGCTCCGTAGCCCTGGGTAGAAGGAGTGACTTTGCCCCCTTGGAGCTGAAACACTCATAATGTGTAAAACAGCTGCCTGGAGGTTACAAATGGGCCCAGGGACATTGCAGGCCCAGTACTGACACTGTGAGGGTGCTTGTGTACCTCTTTGAATCACATAAAGTGTTCTTTTGTTCACATCCATCCAGGGGGAAAACCTGGAATCTTACCCGAATTGGAGCTCCGTATCCCTGGGTAGAAGGAGTGACTTTGCCCCCGTGGAGCTGAAACACTCATAATGTGTAAAACAGCTGCCTGGAGGTTACAAATGGGCCAGGGACACTGAAGGCCCGTTTCTGACACTGTGAAGGTGCTTTTGTACCTCTTTGAATCACTTAAAGTGTTCTTTTTTTTCCACTTCCATCCAGGGGGGAAACCTGGAATCTTACCCTACTTGGAGCACCGTAGCCCTGGGTAGAAGGAGTGACTTTGCCCCCTTGGAGCTGAAACACTCATAATGTGTAAAACAGCAGCCTGGAGGTTACAAATGGGCCCAGGGACATTGTAGGCCCAGTACTGACACTGTGAAGGTGCTTTTGTACCTTTTTGAATCACGTAAAGTGTTCTTTTGTTCACATCCATCCAGGGGGAAAACCTGGAATCTTACCCGAATTGGAGCTCCGTAGCCCTGGGTATAAGGAGTGACTTTGCCCCCTTGGAGCTGAAACACTCATAATGTGTAAAACAGCTGTCTGGAGGTTATAAATGGGCCAGAGACACCGTAGGCCTGGTTCTGGCACTGTGAAGGTACTTGTGTACCTTTTTGGACCACGTAAAGTGTTCTTTTGTTCACATCCTTCCAGGGGGAAAACCTGGAATCTTACCCGACTTGGAGCTCCGTAGGCCTGGGTAGAAGGAGTGACTTTGCCCCCTTGGAGCTGAAACACTCATAATGTGTAAAACAGCTGCCTGAAGTTACAAATGGGCCCAGGGACATTGTAGGACCAGTACTGACACTGTGAGGGTGCTTGTGTACCTCTTTGAATCACATAAAGTGTTCTTTTGTTCACATCCATCCAGGGGGAAGACCTGGAATCTTACCCGAATTGGAGCTCCGTATCCCTGGGTAGAAGGAGTGACTTTGCCCCCTTGGAGCTGAAACACTCAAAATGAGTAAAACAGCTGCCTGGAGGTTACAAATGGGCCCAGGGACATTGTAGGCCCAGTACTGACACTATGAAGGTGCTTTTGTACCTTTTTGAATCACGTAAAGTGTTCTTTTGTTCACATCCTTCCAGGGGGAAAACCTGGAATCTTACCCTACTTGGAGCTCCGTAGCCCTGGGTAGAAGGAGTGACTTTGCCCCCTTGGAGCTGAAACACTCATAATGTGGAATACATGACTAAAACAAGTGCCTGGAGGTTATAAATGGGCCAGGGGCACTGTAGGCCCGGTTCTGACACTGTGAAGGTGCTTGTGTACCTTTTTGGACCACGTAAAGTGTTCTTTTGTTCACATCCATCCAGGGGTAAAACCTGGAATCTTACCCTACTTGGAGCTCCGTAGCCCTGGGTAGAAGGAGTGACTTTGCCCCCTTGGAGCTGAAACACTCATAATGTGTAAAACAGCTGCCTGGAGGTTACAAATGGGCCCAGGGACATTGCAGGCCCAGTACTGACACTGTGAGGGTGCATGTGTACCTCCTTGAATCACGTAAAGTGTTCTTTTGTTCAAATCCATCCAGGGGGAAAACCTGGAATCTTACCCGAATTGGAGCTCCGTAGCCCTGGGTAGAAGGAGTGACTTTGCCCCCTTGGAGCTGAAACACTCATAATGTGGAATACATGACTAAAACAAGTGCCTGGAGGTTATAAATGGGCCAGGGACACTGTAGGCCCGGTTCTGACACTGTGAAGGTGCTTGTGTACCTTTTTGGACCACGTAAAGTGTTCTTTTGTTCACATCCATCCAGGGGGAAAACCTGGAATCTTACCCGACTTGGAGCTCCGTAGCCCTGGGTAGAAGGAGTGACTTTGCCCCCTTGGAGCTGAAACACTCATAATGTGTAAAACAGCTGCCTAAAGTTACAAATGGGCCCAGGGACATTGCAGGCCCAGTACTGACACTGTGAGGGTGCTTGTGTACCTCTTTGAATCACATAAAGTGTTCTTTTGTTCACATCCATCCAGGGGGAAAACCTGGAATCTTACCCGAATTGGAGCTCCGTAGCCCTGGGTAGAAGGAGTGACTTTGCCCCCTTGGAGCTGAAACACTCATAATGTGTAAAACAGCTGTCTGGAGGTTATAAATGGGCCAGAGACACAATAGGCCTGGTTCTGGCACTGTGAAGGTGCTTGTGTACCTTTTTGGACCACGTAAAGTGTTCTTTTGTTCACATCCATCCAGGGGGAAAACCTGGAATCTTACCCGACTTGGAGCTCCGTAGCCCTGGGTAGAAGGAGTGACTTTGCCCCCTTGGAGCTGAAACACTCATAATGTGTAAAACAGCTGCCTGAAGTTACAAATGGGCCCAGGGACATTGTAGGCCCAGTACTGACACTATGAAGGTGCTTTTGTACCTTTTTGAATCACGTAAAGTGTTCTTTTGTTCACATCCTTCCAGGGGGAAAACCTGGAATCTTACACGAATTGGAGCTCCGTATCCCTGGGTAGAAGGAGTGACTTTGCCCCCTTGGAGCTGAAACACTCATAATGTGGAATACATGACTAAAACAAGTGCCTGGAGGTTATAAATGGGCCAGGGACACTGTAGGCCCGGTTCTGACACTGTGAAGGTGTTTGTGTACCTTTTTGGACCACGTAAAGTGTTCTTTTGTTCACATCCATCCAGGGGTAAAACCTGGAATCTTACCCTACTTGGAGCTCCGTAGCCCTGGGTAGAAGGAGTGACTTTGCCCCCTTGGAGCTGAAACACTCATAATGTGTAAAACAGCTGCCTGGAGGTTACAAATGGGCCCAGGGACATTGCAGGCCCAGTACTGACACTGTGAGGGTGCATGTGTACCTCCTTGAATCACGTAAAGTGTTCTTTTGTTCAAATCCATCCAGGGGGAAAACCTGGAATCTTACCCGAATTGGAGCTCCGTAGCCCTGGGTAGAAGGAGTGACTTTGCCCCCTTGGAGCTGAAACACTCATAATGTGTAAAACAGCTGCCTGGAGGATACAAATGGGCCCAGGGACATTGCAGGCCCAGTACTGACACTGTGAGGGTGCTTGTGTACCTCTTTGAATCACATAAAGTGTTCTTTTGTTCACATCCATCCAGGGGGAAAACCTGGAATCTTACCCGAATTGGAGCTCCGTATCCCTGGGTAGAAGGAGTGACTTTGCCCCCTTGGAGCTGAAACACTCATAATGTGTAAAACAGCTGCCTGGAGGTTACAAATGGGCCAGGGACACTGTAGGCCCGTTTCTGACACTGTGAAGGTGCTTTTGTACCTCTTTGAATCACTTAAAGTGTTCTTTTTTTTCCACTTCCATCCAGGGGGGAAACCTGGAATCTTACCCTACTTGGAGCACCGTAGCCCTGGGTAGAAGGAGTGACTTTGCCCCCTTGGAGCTGAAACACTCATAATGTGTAAAACAGCAGCCTGGAGGTTACAAATGGGCCCAGGGACATTGTAGGCCCAGTACTGACACTGTGAAGGTGCTTTTGTACCTTTTTGAATCACGTAAAGTGTTCTTTTGTTCACATCCATCCAGGGGGAAAACCTGGAATCTTACCCGAATTGGAGCTCCGTAGCCCTGGGTATAAGGAGTGACTTTGCCCCCTTGGAGCTGAAACACTCATAATGTGTAAAACAGCTGTCTGGAGGTTATAAATGGGCCAGAGACACCGTAGGCCTGGTTCTGGCACTGTGAAGGTACTTGTGTACCTTTTTGGACCACGTAAAGTGTTCCATTGTTCACATCCTTCCAGGGGGAAAACCTGGAATCTTACCCGAATTGGAGCTCCGTAGCCCTGGGAAGAAGGAGTGACTTTGCCCCCTTGGAGCTGAAACACTCATAATGTGTAAAACAGCTGCCTGGAGGTTACAAATGGGCCCAGGGACATTGCAGGCCCAGTACTGACACTGTGAGGGTGCTTGTGTACCTCTTTGAATCACATAAAGTGTTCTTTTGTTCACATCCATCCAGGGGGAAAACCTGGAATCTTACCCGAATTGGAGCTCCGTATCCCTGGGTAGAAGGAGTGACTTTGCCCCCTTGGAGCTGAAACACTCATAATGTGTAAAACAGCTGCCTGGAGGTTACAAATGGGCCAGGGACACTGTAGGCCTGTTTCTGACACTGTGAAGGTGCTTTTGTACCTCTTTGAATCACTTAAAGTGTTCTTTTTTTTCCACTTCCATCCAGGGGGGAAACCTGGAATCGTACCCTACTTGGAGCACCGTAGCCCTGGGTAGAAGGAGTGACTTTGCCCCCTTGGAGATGAAACACTCATAATGTGTAAAACAGCAGCCTGGAGGTTACAAATGGGCCCAGGGACATTGTAGGCCCAGTACTGACACTGTGAAGGTGCTTTTGTACCTTTTTGAATCACGTAAAGTGTTCTTTTGTTCACATCCATCCAGGGGGAAAACCTGGAATCTTACCCGAATTGGAGCTCCGTAGCCCTGGGTATAAGGAGTGACTTTGCCCCCTTGGAGCTGAAACACTCATAATGTGTAAAACAGCTGTCTGGAGGTTATAAATGGGCCAGAGACACCGTAGGCCTGGTTCTGGCACTGTGAAGGTACTTGTGTACCTTTTTGGACCACGTAAAGTGTTCTTTTGTTCACATCCTTCCAGGGGGAAAACCTGGAATCTTACCCGACTTGGAGCTCCGTAGGCCTGGGTAGAAGGAGTGACTTTACCCCCTTGGAGCTGAAACACTCATAATGTGTAAAACAGCTGCCTGAATTTACAAATGGGCCCAGGGACATTGTAGGACCAGTACTGACACTGTGAGGGTGCTTGTGTACCTCTTTGAATCACATAAAGTGTTCTTTTGTTCACATCCATCCAGGGGGAAAACCTGGAATCTTACCCGAATTGGAGCTCCGTATCCCTGGGTAGAAGGAGTGACTTTGCCCCCTTGGAGCTGAAACAGTCATAATGAGTAAAACAGCTGCCTGGAGGTTACAAATGGGCCCAGGGACATTGTAGGCCCAGTACTGACACTATGAAGGTGCTTTTGTACCTTTTTGAATCACGTAAAGTGTTCTTTTGTTCACATCCTTCCAGGGGGAAAACCTGGAATCTTACCCTACTTGGAGCTCCGTAGCCCTGGGTAGAAGGAGTGACTTTGCCCCCTTGGAGCTGAAACACTCATAATGTGGAATACATGACTAAAACAAGTGCCTGGAGGTTATAAATGGGCCAGGGACACTGTAGGCCCGGTTCTGACACTGTGAAGGTGCTTGTGTACCTTTTTGGACCACGTAAAGTGTTCTTTTGTTCACATCCATCCAGGGGTAAAACCTGGAATCTTACCCTACTTGGAGCTCCGTAGCCCTGGGTAGAAGGAGTGACTTTGCCCCCTTGGAGCTGAAACACTCATAATGTGTAAAACAGCTGCCTGGAGGTTACAAATGGGCCCAGGGACATTGCAGGCCCAGTACTGACACTGTGAGGGTGCATGTGTACCTCCTTGAATCACGTAAAGTGTTCTTTTGTTCAAATCCATCCAGGGGGAAAACCTGGAATCTTACCCGAATTGGAGCTCTGTAGCCCTGGGTAGAAGGAGTGACTTTGCCCCCTTGGAGCTGAAACACTCATAATGTGGAATACATGACTAAAACAAGTGCCTGGAGGTTATAAATGGGCCTGGGACACTGTAGGCCCGGTTCTGACACTGTGAAGGTGCTTGTGTACCTTTTTGGACCACGTAAAGTGTTCTTTTGTTCACATCCATCCAGGGGTAAAACCTGGAATCTTACCCTACTTGGAGCTCCGTAGCCGTGGGTAGAAGGAGTGACTTTGCCCCCTTGGAGCTGAAACACTCATAATGTGTAAAACAGCTGCCTGGAGGTTACAAATGGGCCCAGGGACATTGCAGGCCCAGTACTGACACTGTGAGGGTGCTTGTGTACCTCCTTGAATCACGTAAAGTGTTCTTTTTTTTCCACATCCATCCAGGGGGGAAACCTGGAATCTTACCCTACTTGGAGCTCCGTAGCCCTTGGTAGAAGGAGTGACTTTGCCCCCTTGGAGCTGAAACACTCATAATGTGTAAAACAGCTGCCTGGAGGTTACAAATAGGCCCAGGGACACTGTAGGCCCGGTTCTGACACTGTGAAGGTGCTTGTGTACCTTTTTGGACCACGTAAAGTGTTCTTTTGTTCACATCCATCCAGGGGTAAAACCTGGAATCTTACCCTACTTGGAGCTCCGTAGCCGTGGGTAGAAGGAGTGACTTTGCCCCCTTGGAGCTGAAACACTCATAATGTGTAAAACAGCTGCCTGGAGGTTACAAATGGGCCCAGGGACATTGCAGGCCCAGTACTGACACTGTGAGGGTGCTTGTGTACCTCCTTGAATCACGTAAAGTGTTCATTTTTTTCCACATCCATCCAGGGGGGAAACCTGGAATCTTACCCTACTTGGAGCTCCGTAGCCCTTGGTAGAAGGAGTGACTTTGCCCCCTTGGAGCTGAAACACTCATAATGTCGAAAACATGACTAAAACAGCTGCCTGGAGGTTTTAAATGGGCCAGGGACATTGTAGGCCCAGTACTGACACTGTGAGTGTGCTTGTGTACCTCCTTGAATCACGTAAAGTGTTCTTTTTTTTCCACATCCATCCAATGGGAAAACGTAGAATCTTACCCGACTGGGAGCTCCGTAGCCCTGGGTAGAAGGAGTGACTTTGCCCCCTTGGAGCTGAAACACTCATAATGTGTAAAACAGCTCCCTGGAGGTTACAAATGGGCACAGGGACATTGCAGGCCCAGTACTGACACTGTGAGGGTGCCTGTGTACCTCTTTGAATCACATAAAGTGTTCTTTTTTTTCCACTTCCATCCAGGGGGGAAACCTGGAATCTTACTCTACTTGGAGCACCGTAGCCCTGGGTAGAAGGAGTGACTTTGCCCCCTTGGAGCTGAAAAACTCATAATGTGTAAAACAGCTGCCTGGAGGTTACAAATGGGCCCAGGGACATTGCAGGCCCAGTACTGACACTGTGAGGGTGCTTGTGTACCTCTTTGAATCACATAAAGTGTTCTTTTGTTCACATCCATCCAGGGGGAAAACCTGGAATCTTACCCGAATTGGAGCTCCGTAGCCCTGGGTAGAAGGAGTGACTTTGCCCCCTTGGAGCTGAAACACTCATAATGTGTAAAACAGCTGTCTGGAGGTTATAAATGGGCCAGAGACACCATAGGCCTGGTTCTGGCACTGTGAAGGTGCTTGTGTACCTTTTTGGACCACGTAAAGTGTTCTTTTGTTCACATCCATCCAGGGGGAAAACCTGGAATCTTACCCGACTTGGAGCTCCGTAGCCCTGGGTAGAAGGAGTGACTTTGCCCCCTTGGAGCTGAAACACTCATAATGTGTAAAACAGCTGCCTAAAGTTACAAATGGGCCCAGGGACATTGCAGGCCCAGTACTGACACTGTGAGGGTGCTTGTGTACCTCTTTGAATCACATAAAGTGTTCTTTTGTTCACATCCATCCAGGGGGAAAACCTGGAATCTTACCCGAATTGGAGCTCCGTAGCCCTGGGTAGAAGGAGTGACTTTGCCCCCTTGGAGCTGAAACACTCATAATGTGTAAAACAGCTGTCTGGAGGTTATAAATGGGCCAGAGACACCGTAGGCCTGGTTCTGGCACTGTGAAGGTACTTGTGTACCTTTTTGGACCACGTAAAGTGTTCTTTTGTTCACATCCTTCCAGGGGGAAATCCTGGAATCTTACCCGACTTGGAGCTCCGTAGGCCTGGGTAGAAGGAGTGACTTTGCCCCCTTGGAGCTGAAACACTCATAATGTGTAAAACAGCTGCCTGAAGTTACAAATGGGCCCAGGGACATTGTAGGACCAGTACTGACACTGTGAGGGTGCCTGTGTACCTCTTTGAATCACGTAAAGTGTTCTTTTGTTCACATCCATCCTGGGGGAAAACCTGGAATCTTACCCGACTTGGAGCTCCGTAGCCCTGGGTAGAAGGAGTGACTTTGCCCCCTTGGAGCTGAAACACTCATAATGTGTAAAACAGCTGTCTGGAGGTTATAAATGGGCCAGAGACACCGTAGGCCTGGTTCTGGCACTGTGAAGGTACTTGTGTACCTTTTTGGACCACGTAAAGTGTTCTTTTGTTCACATCCTTCCAGGGGGAAAACCTGGAATCTTACCCGACTTGGAGCTCCGTAGGCCTGGGTAGAAGGAGTGACTTTGCCCCCTTGGAGCTGAAACACTCATAATGTGTAAAACAGCTGCCTGAAGTTACAAATGGGCCCAGGGACATTGTAGGACCAGTACTGACACTGTGAGGGTGCCTGTGTACCTCTTTGAATCACGTAAAGTGTTCTTTTGTTCACATCCATCCAGGGGGAAAACCTGGAATCTTACCCGAATTGGAGCTCCGTAGCCCTGGGTATAAGGAGTGACTTTGCCCCCTTGGAGCTGAAACACTCATAATGTGTAAAACAGCTGTCTGGAGGTTATAAATGGGCCAGAGACACCGTAGGCCTGGTTCTGGCACTGTGAAGGTACTTGTGTACCTTTTTGGACCACGTAAAGTGTTCTTTTGTTCACATCCTTCCAGGGGGAAAACCTGGAATCTTACCCGACTTGGAGCTCCGTAGGCCTGGGTAGAAGGAGTGACTTTGCCCCCTTGGAGCTGAAACACTCATAATGTGTAAAACAGCTGCCTAAAGTTACAAATGGGCCCAGGGACATTGCAGGCCCAGTACTGACACTGTGAGGGTGCTTGTGTACCTCTTTGAATCACATAAAGTGTTCTTTTGTTCACATCCATCCAGGGGGAAAACCTGGAATCTTACCCGAATTGGAGCTCCTTAGCCCTGGGTAGAAGGAGTGACTTTGCCCACTTGGAGCTGAAACACTCATAATGTGTAAAACAGCTGTCTGGAGGTTATAAATGGGCCAGAGACACCGTAGGCCTGGTTCTGGCACTGTGAAGGTACTTGTGTACCTTTTTGGACCACGTAAAGTGTTCTTTTGTTCACATCCTTCCAGGGGGAAAACCTGGAATCTTACCCGACTTGGAGCTCCGTAGGCCTGGGTAGAAGGAGTGACTTTGCCCCCTTGGAGCTGAAACACTCATAATGTGTAAAACAGCTGTCTGAAGTTACAAATGGGCCCAGGGACATTGTAGGACCAGTACTGACACTGTGAGGGTGCCTGTGTACCTCTTTGAATCACGTAAAGTGTTCTTTTGTTCACATCCATCCAGGGGGAAAACCTGGAATCTTACCCGAATTGGAGCTCCGTAGCCCTGGGTATAAGGAGTGACTTTACCCCCTTGGAGCTGAAACACTCATAATGTGTAAAACAGCTGTCTGGAGGTTATAAATGGGCCAGAGACACTGTAGGCCTGGTTCTGGCACTGTGAAGGTACTTGTGTACCTTTTTGGACCACGTAAAGTGTTCTTTTGTTCACATCCTTCCAGGGGGAAAACCTGGAATCTTACCCGACTTGGAGCTCCGTAGGCCTGGGTAGAAGGAGTGACTTTGCCCCCTTGGAGCTGAAACACTCATAATGTGTAAAACAGCTGCCTGAAGTTACAAATGGGCCCAGGGACATTGTAGGACCAGTACTGACACTGTGAGGGTGCTTGTGTACCTCTTTGAATCACATAAAGTGTTCTTTTGTTCACATCCATCCAGGGGGAAAACCTGGAATCTTACCCGAATTGGAGCTCCGTATCCCTGGGTAGAAGGAGTGACTTTGCCCCCTTGGAGCTGAAACACTCATAATGAGTAAAACAGCTGCCTGGAGGTTACAAATGGGCCCAGGGACATTGTAGGCCCAGTACTGACACTATGAAAGTGCTTTTGTACCTTTTTGAATCACGTAAAGTGTTCTTTTGTTCACATCCTTCCAGGGGGAAAACCTGGAATCTTACCCTACTTGGAGCTCCGTAGCCCTGGGTAGAAGGAGTGACTTTGCCCCCTTGGAGCTGAAACACTCATAATGTGGAATACATGACTAAAACAAGTGCCTGGAGGTTATAAATGGGCCAGGGACACTGTAGGCCCGGTTCTGACACTGTGAAGGTGCTTGTGTACCTTTTTGGACCACGTAAAGTGTTCTTTTGTTCACATCCATCCAGGGGTAAAACCTGGAATCTTACCCTACTTGGAGCTCCGTAGCCCTGGGTAGAAGGAGTGACTTTGCCCCCTTGGAGCTGAAACACTCATAATGTGTAAAACAGCTGCCTGAAGTTACAAATGGGCCCAGGGACATTGTAGGACCAGTACTGACACTGTGAGGGTGCCTGTGTACCTCTTTGAATCACGTAAAGTGTTCTTTTGTTCACATCCATCCTGGGGGAAAACCTGGAATCTTACCCGACTTGGAGCTCCGTAGCCCTGGGTAGAAGGAGTGACTTTGCCCCCTTGGAGCTGAAACACTCATAATGTGTAAAACAGCTGTCTGGAGGTTATAAATGGGCCAGAGACACCGTAGGCCTGGTTCTGGCACTGTGAAGGTACTTGTGTACCTTTTTGGACCACGTAAAGTGTTCTTTTGTTCACATCCTTCCAGGGGGAAAACCTGGAATCTTACCCGACTTGGAGCTCCGTAGGCCTGGGTAGAAGGAGTGACTTTACCCCCTTGGAGCTGAAACACTCATAATGTGTAAAACAGCTGCCTGAATTTACAAATGGGCCCAGGGACATTGTAGGACCAGTACTGACACTGTGAGGGTGCTTGTGTACCTCTTTGAATCACATAAAGTGTTCTTTTGTTCACATCCATCCAGGGGGAAAACCTGGAATCTTACCCGAATTGGAGCTCCGTATCCCTGGGTAGAAGGAGTGACTTTGCCCCCTTGGAGCTGAAACAGTCATAATGAGTAAAACAGCTGCCTGGAGGTTACAAATGGGCCCAGGGACATTGTAGGCCCAGTACTGACACTATGAAGGTGCTTTTGTACCTTTTTGAATCACGTAAAGTGTTCTTTTGTTCACATCCTTCCAGGGGGAAAACCTGGAATCTTACCCTACTTGGAGCTCCGTAGCCCTGGGTAGAAGGAGTGACTTTGCCCCCTTGGAGCTGAAACACTCATAATGTGGAATACATGACTAAAACAAGTGCCTGGAGGTTATAAATGGGCCAGGGACACTGTAGGCCCGGTTCTGACACTGTGAAGGTGCTTGTGTACCTTTTTGGACCACGTAAAGTGTTCTTTTGTTCACATCCATCCAGGGGTAAAACCTGGAATCTTACCCTACTTGGAGCTCCGTAGCCCTGGGTAGAAGGAGTGACTTTGCCCCCTTGGAGCTGAAACACTCATAATGTGTAAAACAGCTCCCTGGAGGTTACAAATGGGCACAGGGACATTGCAGGCCCGTTTCTGACACTGTGAAGGTGTTTTTGAACCTCTTTGAATCACTTAAAGTGTTCTTTTTTTTCCACTTCCATCCAGGGGGGAAACCTGGAATCTTACTCTACTTGGAGCACCGTAGCCCTGGGTAGAAGGAGTGACTTTGCCCCCTTGGAGCTGAAACACTCATAATGTGTAAAACAGCTCCCTGGAGGTTACAAATGGGCACAGGGACATTGCAGGCCCAGTACTGACACTGTGAGGGTGCCTGTGTACCTCTTTGAATCACATAAAGTGTTCTTTTGTTCACATCCATCCAGGGGGAAAACCAGGAATCTTACCCGAATTGGAGCTCCGTAGCCCTGGGTAGAAGGAGTGACTCTGCCCCTTGGAGCTGAAGATGTAAACATGTACACATATTCTCGACTATTAAGCCCCCACAGGGTGGGGCTTACAGACAGACCCATGTAGGGAACAAAAAGTCGAGTTATCCCGGCCGGCCGGCAGTCCGGCCATCTGGTCGGCCACTTGTGCAACCAGATGGCTCAGCGTGATGTGCGACCAGATGGCCGGACAGCCAGCCAGCCGGGCTAACTCAATCTTTTGTTCCCTAGAGGCCTGTAAGCCCCCACCCTGTGGGGGCTTAATAGTCGAGAATACGGGAAAGCGTAAAGAAATTGGGTATAGGCCTGGAGAGCGGCCCAACCCGGCAGGGAAAATGTAATAAAATGGTGTCGCATACACACAGCTCTGTTATGATCCAGTGGGCGGCCCTCAGAAGGGCCTTTAGGTTGTCTTTTTTGTACGTTCTCGGCGAGTAGCGTTTAACCGCCAAATCCGTAGAGAGTACGTCCCTGGCGCTTCAGGGCGTAGACCACATCCATGGCGGTGACGGTCTTTCTCTTGGCGTGCTCGGTATAGGTGACGGCGTCCCGGATGACGTTCTCCAGGAAAACCTTCAGCACACCGCGGGTCTCCTCGTAGATGAGGCCGGAGATGCGCTTGACACCGCCGCGGCGAGCCAGGCGGCGAATGGCGGGCTTGGTGATGCCCTGGATGTTGTCGCGGAGCACCTTCCTGTGCCTCTTGGCACCGCCTTTGCCGAGCCCCTTTCCTCCTTTGCCGCGTCCAGACATGCTCTCTTCTCGGTCGAAGCAGAAATAAAAGCAGCAGCCCGAAAACGGCTGCTTATATAGAGCAGCCGGCGGACCGGCGAGGGAGCCTCTCACATCACGTGACAGGGCGGGAGAGCCGGTGCCCGGCCCACCCTCTGCAGAGAGCGGGCCCCGAGCGGCCGCCGCCGTTTGAAAAAGAGCGGGCTCCCAGCCGCCTCTTTGTCCTGGGCTCGCCTGCGGGCGGGCGGGCTCTGCAGCTTCTGCTCTTCCCTCCTTACACGTCACCGGTGTTCAGGCCACACAAACGGAACAGTGAATAGCACGCCAGCCCCTCGCTGGTTGTTCCGGCCTGAAGTAACCCTAACCCTGGGTCCCCCTCCGACCGCTCTGTTATGTCTCAATGGGGCCAGCGTACCGAAGGCCTCCCCGGCGCTATCGCGCTGCGTGCGTGCAGCAACAACATACACACGTTCACATCCCGCGCCCGGTAGCGGCATGTCCGCAAACTGAGAAATATAGATGTATAAAAATAAATAAAAAGTATGGACCGCAAGGTAGCCTTTGCGGCTGTGTTAACATTATTAACGTGTATCGCTGAAGGGTTGGACACGCCGCCCGGTGAAGCGAAGGTGCGAGCGCTGAATTTAAAGAAGCCGGCAAAAGTGATTCTTAGAAGGGATAAGCTCTTTGATGGAATCTGTTTGCGGCTCTGAAAAGAGCCCTTGTGTTTATAATGTATTTATAAGGTGGTTTGTAAGTGAGGCTGCGGCGCTTCACTTGCTTGCTTTGCCCCCAGCCTTGTGGCTCTCGGTTTTCTTGGGCAGCAGCACGGCCTGGATGTTTGGCAGAACGCCTCCCTGGGCGATGGTAACTCTGCCCAGCAGCTTGTTGAGCTCCTCGTCGTTGCGGATGGCGAGCTGGAGGTGCCTGGGGATGATGCGGGTCTTCTTGTTGTCCCGGGCCGCGTTGCCAGCCAGCTCGAGGATCTCGGCCGTCAGGTACTCCAGAACTGCAGCCAGATAGACAGGGGCACCGGCGCCGACCCGCTCGGCGTAGCTTCCCTTTCGGAGCAGCCTGTGCACACGGCCCACAGGGAACTGGAGTCCAGCTCTGGAAGAGCGTGTCTTGGCTTTAGCGCGGGCCTTGCCTCCTTGCTTTCCGCGTCCAGACATGGCGAGCAGCTGCTGTAGGTTCTCACGATCGGAAGACAGAGAGACTATTCCTGCGTGCTCCGGACCCCGGTGATATAAAGACTTCGGGTTGTCTCTGATTGGTTGACCGCTAGGCTCTGAGGCCCAGATTGGAGGAAGGAATAACCTATTCCACCAATCAGAATTACAGAAGTGAAAGGCACGTATTAAGATGAGGAAGGAGGGGATGCCGGTTGTGCCTACCAATGGGAACGAAGAATAGAACAAGCAGCTGCTTTACACGCCCAGCCTATAAGTACACCAGCCCGGGCGCCGTTTCCGCATTTCTCCTGATTCCACAGCGAGCGCCTGCCGATTGTCGATCATGCCTGAACCAGCCAAGTCCGCGCCGGCTCCCAAGAAGGGCTCCAAGAAAGCGCTGTCCAAGCCACCCAAGAAGGACGGGAAGAAGCGCAAGAGGACCAGGAAGGAGAGCTACGCTATCTACATTTACAAAGTGATGAAGCAGGTGCACCCTGACACCGGCATCTCCTCCAAGGCCATGGGCATCATGAACTCCTTCGTCAACGACATCTTTGAGCGCATCGCTGGGGAGGCTTCCCGTCTGGCTCACTACAACCAGCGGCGCACCATCACCTCCCGGGAGATCCAGACCGCCGTGCGCCTGCTGCTGCCCGGAGAGCTGGCCAAGCACGCCGTGTCTGAAGGCACCAAGGCTGTCACCAAGTACACAAGCGCCAAGTAAGGCGTCGAGGGACATCTCTAATTAACACAACGGCTCTTCTAAGGGCCAACACTTTTTCCTCTAAGAGCTGCTGTGCGGATATTATCGATGAAGAGGTACCCTTAACGTGTCTTATGAATTAAGCGTAGTGTCGTGCGCATTAGGTTCCGCTCTGACGGGGCCTGCAGCAGTGCAAGGGACGGTAGAGCAGAGCGCCCTTCCTCATAAAACGTCTATGTGAACAGGCTTTGTTGGGGATAAAGTGTCACTAAGCGCTGTAATGTAACGGCGTTTGACCCACACGGAAGGTACCGCTATTGCTTTCCACGTTAGGGGAGAAGTGTGTAAAGTGTGCATGGGGCACGTTCTGTTCGTACTTTAAAACCAAGGGAGACGAGAGTGGCTACAAGTCACCCCCGAGCAGGCGCTCCCTCTACTGAAGCCGGACAAGATTACAGGGGGTTTAAAAGTAGCACAGACACCACACAGTCCTGGCTTGCGAGGTGCCGGTCACTGCACAACCCGTTTGCCTAACAAAGCACTTTATTATATGAAAAGGAGGTGCTCTGCTTTCCGGGTGCCGGTATGAGTTACTGAGTACTGGTGCCTACCGACACCTTCCTTTCGCCCACGCCTCCCCCCCCACGTGTACAACACACTGATATGAACAGCTCCTACGTGACATGGTGATGGCTCTTAGAAGAGCCCTTGTGGTGTATGGTGTTTCTTAGGGTTGATCCTTAGGCCCTCTCGCCGCGGATACGACGGGCCAGCTGAATGTCCTTGGGCATGATGGTGACCCTCTTGGCGTGGATGGCGCACAAGTTGGTGTCCTCAAAGAGCCCGACCAGGTAGGCCTCGCTGGCCTCCTGCAGGGCCATGACGGCCGAGCTCTGGAAGCGCAGGTCGGTCTTGAAGTCCTGCGCAATCTCCCGCACCAGGCGCTGGAAGGGCAGCTTGCGGATGAGCAGCTCGGTGGACTTCTGGTAGCGGCGGATCTCGCGGAGAGCCACGGTCCCGGGCCTGTAGCGGTGAGGCTTCTTGACTCCTCCGGTGGCAGGCGCGCTCTTGCGGGCAGCCTTGGTGGCCAGCTGCTTGCGAGGCGCTTTCCCTCCGGTGGACTTGCGGGCGGTCTGCTTGGTGCGGGCCATGGCGAAGACGGAACTTTCTCTGCGCGACGTGCGAGATAGAATGGGGTCTCCGCCGCACAGAGGCCTATTTATACACTGGGAGACGGAGGGCTGCTCTGATTGGTTGAAGCCTCGGGCCATTGTTTGAAAATAGCCCGCGGTGTGCAAGGATTGGTTACTCACTGAAGAGGCGGCTTGTGGCTGACTATAGCCAATGAAATGTGGTCAAAATGGAAAGCAGCCCACCGATTGGTTGATGTACCGCCGAGCCGAAAAGCCCGCGTTTTGGGCAGCTCTTCTCCCCCTTGTCCACCCGGCTAGCTGTCGTCACACCAGTCACCCCCTCCCCGTCTCGGTCACCTGTGGGGGGACAAGCCCACGATGTTATAGCCCCTGTGGTTACCCTGGAACACGTAGTTACCTCCTACTGATTTAACGCGCACACTCGTCTGCTTCAAGCAGACACTATTTCCAGTCCCCCACGGACAGTGTATGTGGCGAAACACACACGTAAAGACACGAATGTCTTATCAACCGAGGTCTAATACCTCCTACAAATATAGTTAGTCTTAAAACTATAAAGGAGTAATAATAACCTTCGTTCGACCATATGCCCAAGATCACACACGGCGCTCGAGCGCGGAAAGGCGCGCTGGGATTTCACTGTGCCGTTTATAGTTGGGGAGCGGGGCACGGGCTGTGCAGAGCTGGGGGGTGAACAGGCTCTCTTCTAGACTGGGTAGATGGCTCTTAAAAGAGCCCTTGTGTTTGCAGTGTCTGGCAGGAAGCCCTTACTTCTTCTTGGGCGCTGCCTTTTTGGGCTTGGCTGCTTTGGGTTTGGCCGCCTTGGGTTTCACTACCATGGCTGGACTTTTCTTGGCTACTTTGGGCTTGACCGCCTTTGCTTTCGCTGGACTCTTGGCAGCCTTCTTGGCTGGGGCAGCTTTGGGCTTCTTGGGGCTCTTTGCTGCCGCCGGCTTCTTGACCTTCTTCGGGCTCTTCTTCACCCCGGCGGGGGCCTTTTTGGGCTTCTTGGCGGCAGGGGCAGCTTTCTTGGCTGCTGGTTTCTTGGTCTTGGCCGCAGCCTTCTTGGCCGCCTTCTTGCCCTCCAGCTGCTTCTTGTTCACCTTGAAGGAGCCGGAGGCGCCGGTGCCCTTCAGCTGGGCCAGGGCGCCCTTGCTGACCAGGCTCTTGAGGGCGGCCTTAACGCGGCTCTTGTTCTTGTCCACATCGTAGCCGTCGGCGCTCAGAACCTTCTTCAGGGCCGCCAGGGAGACTCCCTTCCTCTCGGCAGAGGCGGTGACCGCCTTCAGGATGAGCTCGGAGACGCTGGGTCCCGAAGGCTTCTTGGCCTTAGAAGTCCCCGCTGCCTTCTTCGGCTTCTTCTTGGGGGCTACTTCAGCGGGAGGGGCCGCGGCAGCTGGAGCGGTTTCAGCCATGGTACAGCGAGTCTAGGCACTAGCACAGATCAGAAATGTTCCTCCCGCCGGAGCTCCGTGCATATATAGGGAGGAGCCACCTTCTGATTGGTCCCCAGAAGAGGAGGCTGTTCGCGGCACACTCGGCTCTCTGCTCCGAGCTGGCTTTTGTGTTTCCTCTCATCAGATTATCTATGTTTTAAAACAGTAAAAGTTTAAACTGGGCTTTCATTTATACATTAAAAGAAGCCCAACTTCATCCCTTTCCTATGCGTGCACTCCTTTCGTTTCAACGCGTTGCCACCGGCTTTCAGTCAGCTGGTAGACTCGACACTCTTCCGATGGCTGATGCGTTTGTGTCAGAAAACTTTGTCCCCAAGCCCATTTTCACATACACAGTCTTAAGGTTTGTAGTCAGAAAAGATAGCATATCAATCGGAGCGTGCTTCTGTACCGAATGACTCGTGGGGCACCATAATGGGCTTCTTGGCACCCGTGAAGCAACGTTTTATAAAGTGCAGAAATAACACAAGCCTTCGTGTGCCCAGCGAGAGGGCACAACAATGTGAGTGAACACTGGCGTCTGGGCCTGAAGTTCTCATCATGTCTGCGTTTTCATAAACTTTATGGTGCACAACATGGGATCTGGGTTGGATTTTAATCAATCAGTTGTTCACAATCTTGGTTCAAGACTCACATCTTTAACGAATTGAATTGGTTCCGATAGGCTCAAACACTGGCAAAGTACATTCCCTGCCAAGTGCTTAGCTACAGGAGACAGACGCAGCCTAAAGATCATATCTACACGGTGGCACAATGAAGGAAGCCTCATCATGCCACCAACGTCACTATAACAGGACCCAGGAGGATAGAAACGGGCCAAACTCACTGAATGCACACATCTGATACTGTGAAGGTGTTTGCCCACCTTATTGAACCATGTAAAGTATTCTTTTGTTCACCTGCATACAAGGGGGGGGCAAACCTGGAATCTTACCCGACTTGGAGCTCCGTAGCCCTGGGTAGAAGGAGTGACTTGGCCCCCTTGGAGCTGAAACACTCATAATGTGTAAAACAGCTGCCTGGAGGTAACAAATGGGCCCAGGGACATTGCAGGCCCAGTACTGACACTGTGAGGGTGCTTGTGTACCGCTTTGAACCACGTAAAGTGTTCTTTTTTTTCCACTTCCATCCAGGGGGGAAACCTGGAATCTTCCCCTACTTGGAGCCCCGTAGCCCTGGGTAGAAGGAGTGACTTTGCCCCCTTGGAGCTGAAACACTCATAATGTGTAAAACAGCTGCCTGGAGGTTACAAATGGGCCCAGGGACATTGTAGGCCCAGTACTGACACTGTGAAGGTGCTTTTGTACCTTTTTGAATCACGTAAAGTGTTCTTTTGTTCACATCCATCCAGGGGGAAAACCTGGAATCTTACCCGAATTGGAGCTCCTTAGCCCTGGGTAGAAGGAGTGACTTTGCCCCCTTGGAGCTGAAACACTCATAATGTGTAAAACAGCTGCCTGGAGGTTACAAATGGGCCCAGGGACATTGCAGGCCCAGTACTGACACTGTGAGAGTGCTTGTGTACCGTTTTGAACCACGTAAAGTGTTCTTTTTTTTTTTCACTTCCATCCAGGGGGAAAACCTGGAATCTTACCCTACTTGGAGCTCCGTAGCCCTGGGTAGAAGGAGTGACTTTGCCCCCTTGGAGCTGAAACACTCATAATGTGTAAAACAGCTGCCTGGAGGTCACAAATGGGCCCAGGGACATTGCAGGCCCAGTACTGACACTGTGAGGGTGCTTGTGTACCTCTTTGAATCACATAAAGTGTTCTTTTGTTCACATCCATCCAGGGGGAAAACCTGGAATCTTACCCGACTTGGAGCTCCGTAGCCCTGGGTAGAAGGAGTGACTTTGCCCCCTTGGAGCTGAAACACTCATAATGTGTAAAACAGCTGTCTGGAGGTTATAAATGGGCCAGAGACACCGTAGGCCTGGTTCTGGCACTGTGAAGGTGCTTGTGTACCTTTTTGGACCACGTAAAGTGTTCTTTTGTTCACATCCATCCAGGGGGAAAACCTGGAATCTTACCCGACTTGGAGCTCCGTAGCCCTGGTTAGAAGGAGTGACTTTGCGCCCTTGGAGCTGAAACACTCATAATGTGTAAAACAGCTGCCTGAAGTTACAAATGGGCCCAGGGACATTGCAGGCCCAGTACTGACACTGTGAGGGTGCTTGTGTACCTCTTTGAATCACATAAAGTGTTCTTTTGTTCACATCCATCCAGGGGGAAAACCTGGAATCTTACCCGAATTGGAGCTCCGTAGCCCTGGGTATAAGGAGTGAATTTGCCCCCTTGGAGCTGAAACACTCATAATGTGTAAAACAGCTGTCTGGAGGTTATAAATGGGCCAGAGACACCGTAGGCCTGGTTCTGGCACTGTGAAGGTACTTGTGTACCTTTTTGGACCACGTAAAGTGTTCTTTTGTTCACATCCTTCCAGGGGGAAAACCTGGAATCTTACCCGACTTGGAGCTCCGTAGGCCTGGGTAGAAGGAGTGACATTGCCCCCTTGGAGCTGAAACACTCATAATGTGTAAAACAGCTGCCTGAAGTTACAAATGGGCCCAGGGACATTGAAGGACCAGTACTGACACTGTGAGGGTGCCTGTGTACCTCTTTGAATCACATAAAGTGTTCTTTTGTTCACATCCATCCAGGGGGAAAACCTGGAATCTTACCCGACTTGGAGCTCCGTAGCCCTGGGTAGAAGGAGTGACTTTGCCCCCTTGGAGCTGAAACACTCATAATGTGTAAAACAGCTGCCTGGAGGTTACAAATGGGCCCAGGGACATTGCAGTCCCAGTACTGACACTGTGAGGGTGCATGTGTACCTCTTTGAATCACGTAAAGTGTTCTTTTTTTACCACTTCCATCCAGGGGGAAAACCTGGAATCTCACCCTACTTGGAGCTCCGTAGCCCTGGGTAGAAGGAGTGACTTTGCCACCTTGGAACTGAAACACTCATAATGTCGAAAACATGACTAAAACAGCTGCCTGGAGGTTTTAAATGGGCCAGGGACATTGTAGGCCCAGTTCTGACACTGTGAGGGTGCTTGTGTACCTCTTTGAATCACATAAAGTGTTCTTTTGTTCACATCCATCCAGGGGGAAAACCTGGAATCTTACCCGAATTGGAGCTCCGTAGCCCTGGGTAGAAGGAGTGACTTTGCCCCCTTGGAGCTGAAACACTCATAATGTGTAAAACAGCTTCCTGGAGGTTACAAATGGGCCAGGGACATTGTAGGCCCGTTTCTGACACTGTGAAGGTGTTTTTGAACCTCTTTGAATCACTTAAAGTGTTCTTTTTTTTCCACTTCCATCCAGGGGGGAAACCTGGAATCTTACTCTACTTGGAGCACCGTAGCCCTGGGTAGAAGGAGTGACTTTGCCCCCTTGGAGCTGAAAAACTCATAATGTGTAAAACAGCTGCCTGGAGGTTACAAATGGGCCCAGGGACATTGCAGGCCCAGTACTGACACTGTGAGGGTGCTTGTGTACCTCTTTGAATCACATAAAGTGTTCTTTTGTTCACATCCATCCAGGGGGAAAACCTGGAATCTTACCCGAATTGGAGCTCCGTAGCCCTGGGTAGAAGGAGTGACTTTGCCCCCTTGGAGCTGAAACACTCATAATGTGTAAAACAGCTGTCTGGAGGTTATAAATGGGCCAGAGACACAATAGGCCTGGTTCTGCCACTGTGAAGGTGCTTGTGTACCTTTTTGGACCACGTAAAGTGTTCTTTTGTTCACATCCATCCAGGGGGAAAACCTGGAATCTTACCCGACTTGGAGCTCCGTAGCCCTGGGTAGAAGGAGTGACTTTGCCCCCTTGGAGCTGAAACACTCATAATGTGTAAAACAGCTGCCTAAAGTTACAAATGGGCCCAGGGACATTGCAGGCCCAGTACTGACACTGTGAGGGTGCTTGTGTACCTCTTTGAATCACATAAAGTGTTCTTTTGTTCACATCCATCCAGGGGGAAAACCTGGAATCTTACCCGAATTGGAGCTCCGTAGCCCTGGGTAGAAGGAGTGACTTTGCCCCCTTGGAGCTGAAACACTCATAATGTGTAAAACAGCTGTCTGGAGGTTATAAATGGGCCAGAGACACAATAGGCCTGGTTCTGGCACTGTGAAGGTGCTTGTGTACCTTTTGGACCACGTAAAGTGTTCTTTTGTTCACATCCATCCAGGGGGAAAACCTGGAATCTTACCCGACTTGGAGCTCCGTAGCCCTGGGTAGAAGGAGTGACTTTGCCCCCTTGGAGCTGAAACACTCATAATGTGTAAAACAGCTGCCTGAAGTTACAAATGGGCCCAGGGACATTGTAGGCCCAGTACTGACACTATGAAGGTGCTTTTGTACCTTTTTGAATCACGTAAAGTGTTCTTTTGTTCACATCCTTCCAGGGGGAAAACCTGGAATCTTACACGAATTGGAGCTCCGTATCCCTGGGTAGAAGGAGTGACTTTGCCCCCTTGGAGCTGAAACACTCATAATGTGGAATACATGACTAAAACAAGTGCCTGGAGGTTATAAATGGGCCAGGGACACTGTAGGCCCGGTTCTGACACTGTGAAGGTGTTTGTGTACCTTTTTGGACCACGTAAAGTGTTCTTTTGTTCACATCCATCCAGGGGTAAAACCTGGAATCTTACCCTACTTGGAGCTCCGTAGCCCTGGGTAGAAGGAGTGACTTTGCCCCCTTGGAGCTGAAACACTCATAATGTGTAAAACAGCTGCCTGGAGGTTACAAATGGGCCCAGGGACATTGCAGGCCCAGTACTGACACTGTGAGGGTGCATGTGTACCTCCTTGAATCACGTAAAGTGTTCTTTTGTTCAAATCCATCCAGGGGGAAAACCTGGAATCTTACCCGAATTGGAGCTCCGTAGCCCTGGGTAGAAGGAGTGACTTTGCCCCCTTGGAGCTGAAACACTCATAATGTGTAAAACAGCTGCCTGGAGGATACAAATGGGCCCAGGGACATTGCAGGCCCAGTACTGACACTGTGAGGGTGCTTGTGTACCTCTTTGAATCACATAAAGTGTTCTTTTGTTCACATCCATCCAGGGGGAAAACCTGGAATCTTACCCGAATTGGAGCTCCGTATCCCTGGGTAGAAGGAGTGACTTTGCCCCCTTGGAGCTGAAACACTCATAATGTGTAAAACAGCTGCCTGGAGGTTACAAATGGGCCAGGGACACTGTAGGCCCGTTTCTGACACTGTGAAGGTGCTTTTGTACCTCTTTGAATCACTTAAAGTGTTCTTTTTTTTCCACTTCCATCCAGGGGGGAAACCTGGAATCTTACCCTACTTGGAGCACCGTAGCCCTGGGTAGAAGGAGTGACTTTGCCCCCTTGGAGCTGAAACACTCATAATGTGTAAAACAGCAGCCTGGAGGTTACAAATGGGCCCAGGGACATTGTAGGCCCAGTACTGACACTGTGAAGGTGCTTTTGTACCTTTTTGAATCACGTAAAGTGTTCTTTTGTTCACATCCATCCAGGGGGAAAACCTGGAATCTTACCCGAATTGGAGCTCCGTAGCCCTGGGTATAAGGAGTGACTTTGCCCCCTTGGAGCTGAAACACTCATAATGTGTAAAACAGCTGTCTGGAGGTTATAAATGGGCCAGAGACACCGTAGGCCTGGTTCTGGCACTGTGAATGTACTTGTGTACCTTTTTGGACCACGTAAAGTGTTCCTTTGTTCACATCCTTCCAGGGGGAAAACCTGGAATCTTACCCGAATTGGAGCTCCGTAGCCCTGGGTAGAAGGAGTGACTTTGCCCCCTTGGAGCTGAAACACTCATAATGTGTAAAACAGCTGCCTGGAGGTTACAAATGGGCCCAGGGACATTGCAGGCCCAGTACTGACACTGTGAGGGTGCTTGTGTACCTCTTTGAATCACATAAAGTGTTCTTTTGTTCACATCCATCCAGGGGGAAAACCTGGAATCTTACCCGAATTGGAGCTCCGTATCCCTGGGTAGAAGGAGTGACTTTGCCCCCTTGGAGCTGAAACACTCATAATGTGTAAAACAGCTGCCTGGAGGTTACAAATGGGCCAGGGACACTGTAGGCCTGTTTCTGACACTGTGAAGGTGCTTTTGTACCTCTTTGAATCACTTAAAGTGTTCTTTTTTTTCCACTTCCATCCAGGGGGGAAACCTGGAATCTTACCCTACTTGGAGCACCGTAGCCCTGGGTAGAAGGAGTGACTTTGCCCCCTTGGAGCTGAAAAACTCATAATGTGTAAAACAGCTGCCTGGAGGTTACAAATGGGCCCAGGGACATTGCAGGCCCAGTACTGACACTGTGAGGGTGCTTGTGTACCTCTTTGAATCACATAAAGTGTTCTTTTGTTCACATCCATCCAGGGGGAAAACCTGGAATCTTACCCGAATTGGAGCTCCGTAGCCCTGGGTAGAAGGAGTGACTTTGCCCCCTTGGAGCTGAAACACTCATAATGTGTAAAACAGCTGTCTGGAGGTTATAAATGGGCCAGAGACACCATAGGCCTGGTTCTGGCACTGTGAAGGTGCTTGTGTACCTTTTTGGACCACGTAAAGTGTTCTTTTGTTCACATCCATCCAGGGGGAAAACCTGGAATCTTACCCGACTTGGAGCTCCGTAGCCCTGGGTAGAAGGAGTGACTTTGCCCCCTTGGAGCTGAAACACTCATAATGTGTAAAACAGCTGCCTAAAGTTACAAATGGGCCCAGGGACATTGCAGGCCCAGTACTGACACTGTGAGGGTGCTTGTGTACCTCTTTGAATCACATAAAGTGTTCTTTTGTTCACATCCATCCAGGGGGAAAACCTGGAATCTTACCCGAATTGGAGCTCCGTAGCCCTGGGTAGAAGGAGTGACTTTGCCCCCTTGGAGCTGAAACACTCATAATGTGTAAAACAGCTGTCTGGAGGTTATAAATGGGCCAGAGACACCGTAGGCCTGGTTCTGGCACTGTGAAGGTACTTGTGTACCTTTTTGGACCACGTAAAGTGTTCTTTTGTTCACATCCTTCCAGGGGGAAATCCTGGAATCTTACCCGACTTGGAGCTCCGTAGGCCTGGGTAGAAGGAGTGACTTTGCCCCCTTGGAGCTGAAACACTCATAATGTGTAAAACAGCTGCCTGAAGTTACAAATGGGCCCAGGGACATTGTAGGACCAGTACTGACACTGTGAGGGTGCCTGTGTACCTCTTTGAATCACGTAAAGTGTTCTTTTGTTCACATCCATCCTGGGGGAAAACCTGGAATCTTACCCGACTTGGAGCTCCGTAGCCCTGGGTAGAAGGAGTGACTTTGCCCCCTTGGAGCTGAAACACTCATAATGTGTAAAACAGCTGTCTGGAGGTTATAAATGGGCCAGAGACACCGTAGGCCTGGTTCTGGCACTGTGAAGGTACTTGTGTACCTTTTTGGACCACGTAAAGTGTTCTTTTGTTCACATCCTTCCAGGGGGAAAACCTGGAATCTTACCCGACTTGGAGCTCCGTAGGCCTGGGTAGAAGGAGTGACTTTGCCCCCTTGGAGCTGAAACACTCATAATGTGTAAAACAGCTGCCTGAAGTTACAAATGGGCCCAGGGACATTGTAGGACCAGTACTGACACTGTGAGGGTGCCTGTGTACCTCTTTGAATCACGTAAAGTGTTCTTTTGTTCACATCCATCCAGGGGGAAAACCTGGAATCTTACCCGAATTGGAGCTCCGTAGCCCTGGGTATAAGGAGTGACTTTGCCCCCTTGGAGCTGAAACACTCATAATGTGTAAAACAGCTGTCTGGAGGTTATAAATGGGCCAGAGACACCGTAGGCCTGGTTCTGGCACTGTGAAGGTACTTGTGTACCTTTTTGGACCACGTAAAGTGTTCTTTTGTTCACATCCTTCCAGGGGGAAAACCTGGAATCTTACCCGACTTGGAGCTCCGTAGGCCTGGGTAGAAGGAGTGACTTTGCCCCCTTGGAGCTGAAACACTCATAATGTGTAAAACAGCTGCCTAAAGTTACAAATGGGCCCAGGGACATTGCAGGCCCAGTACTGACACTGTGAGGGTGCTTGTGTACCTATTTGAATCACATAAAGTGTTCTTTTGTTCACATCCATCCAGGGGGAAAACCTGGAATCTTACCCGAATTGGAGCTCCTTAGCCCTGGGTAGAAGGAGTGACTTTGCCCCCTTGGAGCTGAAACACTCATAATGTGTAAAACAGCTGTCTGGAGGTTATAAATGGGCCAGAGACACCGTAGGCCTGGTTCTGGCACTGTGAAGGTACTTGTGTACCTTTTTGGACCACGTAAAGTGTTCTTTTGTTCACATCCTTCCAGGGGGAAAACCTGGAATCTTACCCGACTTGGAGCTCCGTAGGCCTGGGTAGAAGGAGTGACTTTGCCCCCTTGGAGCTGAAACACTCATAATGTGTAAAACAGCTGTCTGAAGTTACAAATGGGCCCAGGGACATTGTAGGACCAGTACTGACACTGTGAGGGTGCCTGTGTACCTCTTTGAATCACGTAAAGTGTTCTTTTGTTCACATCCATCCAGGGGGAAAACCTGGAATCTTACCCGAATTGGAGCTCCGTAGCCCTGGGTATAAGGAGTGACTTTACCCCCTTGGAGCTGAAACACTCATAATGTGTAAAACAGCTGTCTGGAGGTTATAAATGGGCCAGAGACACTGTAGGCCTGGTTCTGGCACTGTGAAGGTACTTGTGTACCTTTTTGGACCACGTAAAGTGTTCTTTTGTTCACATCCTTCCAGGGGGAAAACCTGGAATCTTACCCGACTTGGAGCTCCGTAGGCCTGGGTAGAAGGAGTGACTTTGCCCCCTTGGAGCTGAAACACTCATAATGTGTAAAACAGCTGCCTGAAGTTACAAATGGGCCCAGGGACATTGTAGGACCAGTACTGACACTGTGAGGGTGCTTGTGTACCTCTTTGAATCACATAAAGTGTTCTTTTGTTCACATCCATCCAGGGGGAAAACCTGGAATCTTACCCGAATTGGAGCTCCGTATCCCTGGGTAGAAGGAGTGACTTTGCCCCCTTGGAGCTGAAACACTCATAATGAGTAAAACAGCTGCCTGGAGGTTACAAATGGGCCCAGGGACATTGTAGGCCCAGTACTGACACTATGAAAGTGCTTTTGTACCTTTTTGAATCACGTAAAGTGTTCTTTTGTTCACATCCTTCCAGGGGGAAAACCTGGAATCTTACCCTACTTGGAGCTCCGTAGCCCTGGGTAGAAGGAGTGACTTTGCCCCCTTGGAGCTGAAACACTCATAATGTGGAATACATGACTAAAACAAGTGCCTGGAGGTTATAAATGGGCCAGGGACACTGTAGGCCCGGTTCTGACACTGTGAAGGTGCTTGTGTACCTTTTTGGACCACGTAAAGTGTTCTTTTGTTCACATCCATCCAGGGGTAAAACCTGGAATCTTACCCTACTTGGAGCTCCGTAGCCCTGGGTAGAAGGAGTGACTTTGCCCCCTTGGAGCTGAAACACTCATAATGTGTAAAACAGCTGCCTGGAGGTTACAAATGGGCCCAGGGACATTGCAGGCCCAGTACTGACACTGTGAGGGTGCATGTGTACCTCCTTGAATCACGTAAAGTGTTCTTTTGTTCAAATCCATCCAGGGGGAAAACCTGGAATCTTACCCGAATTGGAGCTCCGTAGCCCTGGGTAGAAGGAGTGACTTTGCCCCCTTGGAGCTGAAACACTCATAATGTGTAAAACAGCTGCCTGGAGGTTACAAATGGGCCCAGGGACATTGCAGGCCCAGTACTGACACTGTGAGGGTGCTTGTGTACCTCTTTGAATCACATAAAGTGTTCTTTTGTTCACATCCATCCAGGGGGAAAACCTGGAATCTTACCCGAATTGGAGCTCCGTATCCCTGGGTAGAAGGAGTGACTTTGCCCCCGTGGAGCTGAAACACTCATAATGTGTAAAACAGCTGCCTGGAGGTTACAAATGGGCCAGGGACACTGAAGGCCCGTTTCTGACACTGTGAAGGTGCTTTTGTACCTCTTTGAATCACTTAAAGTGTTCTTTTTTTTCCACTTCCATCCAGGGGGGAAACCTGGAATCTTACCCTACTTGGAGCACCGTAGCCCTGGGTAGAAGGAGTGACTTTGCCCCCTTGGAGCTGAAACACTCATAATGTGTAAAACAGCAGCCTGGAGGTTACAAATGGGCCCAGGGACATTGTAGGCCCAGTACTGACACTGTGAAGGTGCTTTTGTACCTTTTTGAATCACGTAAAGTGTTCTTTTGTTCACATCCATCCAGGGGGAAAACCTGGAATCTTACCCGAATTGGAGCTCCGTAGCCCTGGGTATAAGGAGTGACTTTGCCCCCTTGGAGCTGAAACACTCATAATGTGTAAAACAGCTGTCTGGAGGTTATAAATGGGCCAGAGACACCGTAGGCCTGGTTCTGGCACTGTGAAGGTACTTGTGTACCTTTTTGGACCACGTAAAGTGTTCTTTTGTTCACATCCTTCCAGGGGGAAAACCTGGAATCTTACCCGACTTGGAGCTCCGTAGGCCTGGGTAGAAGGAGTGACTTTGCCCCCTTGGAGCTGAAACACTCATAATGTGTAAAACAGCTGCCTGAAGTTACAAATGGGCCCAGGGACATTGTAGGACCAGTACTGACACTGTGAGGGTGCTTGTGTACCTCTTTGAATCACATAAAGTGTTCTTTTGTTCACATCCATCCAGGGGGAAGACCTGGAATCTTACCCGAATTGGAGCTCCGTATCCCTGGGTAGAAGGAGTGACTTTGCCCCCTTGGAGCTGAAACACTCAAAATGAGTAAAACAGCTGCCTGGAGGTTACAAATGGGCCCAGGGACATTGTAGGCCCAGTACTGACACTATGAAGGTGCTTTTGTACCTTTTTGAATCAAGTAAAGTGTTCTTTTGTTCACATCCTTCCAGGGGGAAAACCTGGAATCTTACCCTACTTGGAGCTCCGTAGCCCTGGGTAGAAGGAGTGACTTTGCCCCCTTGGAGCTGAAACACTCATAATGTGGAATACATGACTAAAACAAGTGCCTGGAGGTTATAAATGGGCCAGGGGCACTGTAGGCCCGGTTCTGACACTGTGAAGGTGCTTGTGTACCTTTTTGGACCACGTAAAGTGTTCTTTTGTTCACATCCATCCAGGGGTAAAACCTGGAATCTTACCCTACTTGGAGCTCCGTAGCCCTGGGTAGAAGGAGTGACTTTGCCCCCTTGGAGCTGAAACACTCATAATGTGTAAAACAGCTGCCTGGAGGTTACAAATGGGCCCAGGGACATTGCAGGCCCAGTACTGACACTGTGAGGGTGCATGTGTACCTCCTTGAATCACGTAAAGTGTTCTTTTGTTCAAATCCATCCAGGGGGAAAACCTGGAATCTTACCCGAATTGGAGCTCCGTAGCCCTGGGTAGAAGGAGTGACTTTGCCCCCTTGGAGCTGAAACACTCATAATGTGGAATACATGACTAAAACAAGTGCCTGGAGGTTATAAATGGGCCAGGGACACTGTAGGCCCGGTTCTGACACTGTGAAGGTGCTTGTGTACCTTTTTGGACCACGTAAAGTGTTCTTTTGTTCACATCCATCCAGGGGGAAAACCTGGAATCTTACCCGACTTGGAGCTCCGTAGCCCTGGGTAGAAGGAGTGACTTTGCCCCCTTGGAGCTGAAACACTCATAATGTGTAAAACAGCTGCCTAAAGTTACAAATGGGCCCAGGGACATTGCAGGCCCAGTACTGACACTGTGAGGGTGCTTGTGTACCTCTTTGAATCACATAAAGTGTTCTTTTGTTCACATCCATCCAGGGGGAAAACCTGGAATCTTACCCGAATTGGAGCTCCGTAGCCCTGGGTAGAAGGAGTGACTTTGCCCCCTTGGAGCTGAAACACTCATAATGTGTAAAACAGCTGTCTGGAGGTTATAAATGGGCCAGAGACACAATAGGCCTGGTTCTGGCACTGTGAAGGTGCTTGTGTACCTTTTTGGACCACGTAAAGTGTTCTTTTGTTCACATCCATCCAGGGGGAAAACCTGGAATCTTACCCGACTTGGAGCTCCGTAGCCCTGGGTAGAAGGAGTGACTTTGCCCCCTTGGAGCTGAAACACTCATAATGTGTAAAACAGCTGCCTGAAGTTACAAATGGGCCCAGGGACATTGTAGGCCCAGTACTGACACTATGAAGGTGCTTTTGTACCTTTTTGAATCACGTAAAGTGTTCTTTTGTTCACATCCTTCCAGGGGGAAAACCTGGAATCTTACACGAATTGGAGCTCCGTATCCCTGGGTAGAAGGAGTGACTTTGCCCCCTTGGAGCTGAAACACTCATAATGTGGAATACATGACTAAAACAAGTGCCTGGAGGTTATAAATGGGCCAGGGACACTGTAGGCCCGGTTCTGACACTGTGAAGGTGTTTGTGTACCTTTTTGGACCACGTAAAGTGTTCTTTTGTTCACATCCATCCAGGGGTAAAACCTGGAATCTTACCCTACTTGGAGCTCCGTAGCCCTGGGTAGAAGGAGTGACTTTGCCCCCTTGGAGCTGAAACACTCATAATGTGTAAAACAGCTGCCTGGAGGTTACAAATGGGCCCAGGGACATTGCAGGCCCAGTACTGACACTGTGAGGGTGCATGTGTACCTCCTTGAATCACGTAAAGTGTTCTTTTGTTCAAATCCATCCAGGGGGAAAACCTGGAATCTTACCCGAATTGGAGCTCCGTAGCCCTGGGTAGAAGGAGTGACTTTGCCCCCTTGGAGCTGAAACACTCATAATGTGTAAAACAGCTGCCTGGAGGATACAAATGGGCCCAGGGACATTGCAGGCCCAGTACTGACACTGTGAGGGTGCTTGTGTACCTCTTTGAATCACATAAAGTGTTCTTTTGTTCACATCCATCCAGGGGGAAAACCTGGAATCTTACCCGAATTGGAGCTCCGTATCCCTGGGTAGAAGGAGTGACTTTGCCCCCTTGGAGCTGAAACACTCATAATGTGTAAAACAGCTGCCTGGAGGTTACAAATGGGCCAGGGACACTGTAGGCCCGTTTCTGACACTGTGAAGGTGCTTTTGTACCTCTTTGAATCACTTAAAGTGTTCTTTTTTTTCCACTTCCATCCAGGGGGGAAACCTGGAATCTTACCCTACTTGGAGCACCGTAGCCCTGGGTAGAAGGAGTGACTTTGCCCCCTTGGAGCTGAAACACTCATAATGTGTAAAACAGCAGCCTGGAGGTTACAAATGGGCCCAGGGACATTGTAGGCCCAGTACTGACACTGTGAAGGTGCTTTTGTACCTTTTTGAATCACGTAAAGTGTTCTTTTGTTCACATCCATCCAGGGGGAAAACCTGGAATCTTACCCGAATTGGAGCTCCGTAGCCCTGGGTATAAGGAGTGACTTTGCCCCCTTGGAGCTGAAACACTCATAATGTGTAAAACAGCTGTCTGGAGGTTATAAATGGGCCAGAGACACCGTAGGCCTGGTTCTGGCACTGTGAAGGTACTTGTGTACCTTTTTGGACCACGTAAAGTGTTCCATTGTTCACATCCTTCCAGGGGGAAAACCTGGAATCTTACCCGAATTGGAGCTCCGTAGCCCTGGGAAGAAGGAGTGACTTTGCCCCCTTGGAGCTGAAACACTCATAATGTGTAAAACAGCTGCCTGGAGGTTACAAATGGGCCCAGGGACATTGCAGGCCCAGTACTGACACTGTGAGGGTGCTTGTGTACCTCTTTGAATCACATAAAGTGTTCTTTTGTTCACATCCATCCAGGGGGAAAACCTGGAATCTTACCCGAATTGGAGCTCCGTATCCCTGGGTAGAAGGAGTGACTTTGCCCCCTTGGAGCTGAAACACTCATAATGTGTAAAACAGCTGCCTGGAGGTTACAAATGGGCCAGGGACACTGTAGGCCTGTTTCTGACACTGTGAAGGTGCTTTTGTACCTCTTTGAATCACTTAAAGTGTTCTTTTTTTTCCACTTCCATCCAGGGGGGAAACCTGGAATCGTACCCTACTTGGAGCACCGTAGCCCTGGGTAGAAGGAGTGACTTTGCCCCCTTGGAGATGAAACACTCATAATGTGTAAAACAGCAGCCTGGAGGTTACAAATGGGCCCAGGGACATTGTAGGCCCAGTACTGACACTGTGAAGGTGCTTTTGTACCTTTTTGAATCACGTAAAGTGTTCTTTTGTTCACATCCATCCAGGGGGAAAACCTGGAATCTTACCCGAATTGGAGCTCCGTAGCCCTGGGTATAAGGAGTGACTTTGCCCCCTTGGAGCTGAAACACTCATAATGTGTAAAACAGCTGTCTGGAGGTTATAAATGGGCCAGAGACACCGTAGGCCTGGTTCTGGCACTGTGAAGGTACTTGTGTACCTTTTTGGACCACGTAAAGTGTTCTTTTGTTCACATCCTTCCAGGGGGAAAACCTGGAATCTTACCCGACTTGGAGCTCCGTAGGCCTGGGTAGAAGGAGTGACTTTACCCCCTTGGAGCTGAAACACTCATAATGTGTAAAACAGCTGCCTGAATTTACAAATGGGCCCAGGGACATTGTAGGACCAGTACTGACACTGTGAGGGTGCTTGTGTACCTCTTTGAATCACATAAAGTGTTCTTTTGTTCACATCCATCCAGGGGGAAAACCTGGAATCTTACCCGAATTGGAGCTCCGTATCCCTGGGTAGAAGGAGTGACTTTGCCCCCTTGGAGCTGAAACAGTCATAATGAGTAAAACAGCTGCCTGGAGGTTACAAATGGGCCCAGGGACATTGTAGGCCCAGTACTGACACTATGAAGGTGCTTTTGTACCTTTTTGAATCACGTAAAGTGTTCTTTTGTTCACATCCTTCCAGGGGGAAAACCTGGAATCTTACCCTACTTGGAGCTCCGTAGCCCTGGGTAGAAGGAGTGACTTTGCCCCCTTGGAGCTGAAACACTCATAATGTGGAATACATGACTAAAACAAGTGCCTGGAGGTTATAAATGGGCCAGGGACACTGTAGGCCCGGTTCTGACACTGTGAAGGTGCTTGTGTACCTTTTTGGACCACGTAAAGTGTTCTTTTGTTCACATCCATCCAGGGGTAAAACCTGGAATCTTACCCTACTTGGAGCTCCGTAGCCCTGGGTAGAAGGAGTGACTTTGCCCCCTTGGAGCTGAAACACTCATAATGTGTAAAACAGCTGCCTGGAGGTTACAAATGGGCCCAGGGACATTGCAGGCCCAGTACTGACACTGTGAGGGTGCATGTGTACCTCCTTGAATCACGTAAAGTGTTCTTTTGTTCAAATCCATCCAGGGGGAAAACCTGGAATCTTACCCGAATTGGAGCTCTGTAGCCCTGGGTAGAAGGAGTGACTTTGCCCCCTTGGAGCTGAAACACTCATAATGTGGAATACATGACTAAAACAAGTGCCTGGAGGTTATAAATGGGCCTGGGACACTGTAGGCCCGGTTCTGACACTGTGAAGGTGCTTGTGTACCTTTTTGGACCACGTAAAGTGTTCTTTTGTTCACATCCATCCAGGGGTAAAACCTGGAATCTTACCCTACTTGGAGCTCCGTAGCCGTGGGTAGAAGGAGTGACTTTGCCCCCTTGGAGCTGAAACACTCATAATGTGTAAAACAGCTGCCTGGAGGTTACAAATGGGCCCAGGGACATTGCAGGCCCAGTACTGACACTGTGAGGGTGCTTGTGTACCTCCTTGAATCACGTAAAGTGTTCTTTTTTTTCCACATCCATCCAGGGGGGAAACCTGGAATCTTACCCTACTTGGAGCTCCGTAGCCCTTGGTAGAAGGAGTGACTTTGCCCCCTTGGAGCTGAAACACTCATAATGTGTAAAACAGCTGCCTGGAGGTTACAAATAGGCCCAGGGACACTGTAGGCCCGGTTCTGACACTGTGAAGGTGCTTGTGTACCTTTTTGGACCACGTAAAGTGTTCTTTTGTTCACATCCATCCAGGGGTAAAACCTGGAATCTTACCCTACTTGGAGCTCCGTAGCCGTGGGTAGAAGGAGTGACTTTGCCCCCTTGGAGCTGAAACACTCATAATGTGTAAAACAGCTGCCTGGAGGTTACAAATGGGCCCAGGGACATTGCAGGCCCAGTACTGACACTGTGAGGGTGCTTGTGTACCTCCTTGAATCACGTAAAGTGTTCATTTTTTTCCACATCCATCCAGGGGGGAAACCTGGAATCTTACCCTACTTGGAGCTCCGTAGCCCTTGGTAGAAGGAGTGACTTTGCCCCCTTGGAGCTGAAACACTCATAATGTCGAAAACATGACTAAAACAGCTGCCTGGAGGTTTTAAATGGGCCAGGGACATTGTAGGCCCAGTACTGACACTGTGAGTGTGCTTGTGTACCTCCTTGAATCACGTAAAGTGTTCTTTTTTTTCCACATCCATCCAATGGGAAAACGTAGAATCTTACCCGACTGGGAGCTCCGTAGCCCTGGGTAGAAGGAGTGACTTTGCCCCCTTGGAGCTGAAACACTCATAATGTGTAAAACAGCTCCCTGGAGGTTACAAATGGGCACAGGGACATTGCAGGCCCAGTACTGACACTGTGAGGGTGCCTGTGTACCTCTTTGAATCACATAAAGTGTTCTTTTTTTTCCACTTCCATCCAGGGGGGAAACCTGGAATCTTACTCTACTTGGAGCACCGTAGCCCTGGGTAGAAGGAGTGACTTTGCCCCCTTGGAGCTGAAAAACTCATAATGTGTAAAACAGCTGCCTGGAGGTTACAAATGGGCCCAGGGACATTGCAGGCCCAGTACTGACACTGTGAGGGTGCTTGTGTACCTCTTTGAATCACATAAAGTGTTCTTTTGTTCACATCCATCCAGGGGGAAAACCTGGAATCTTACCCGAATTGGAGCTCCGTAGCCCTGGGTAGAAGGAGTGACTTTGCCCCCTTGGAGCTGAAACACTCATAATGTGTAAAACAGCTGTCTGGAGGTTATAAATGGGCCAGAGACACCATAGGCCTGGTTCTGGCACTGTGAAGGTGCTTGTGTACCTTTTTGGACCACGTAAAGTGTTCTTTTGTTCACATCCATCCAGGGGGAAAACCTGGAATCTTACCCGACTTGGAGCTCCGTAGCCCTGGGTAGAAGGAGTGACTTTGCCCCCTTGGAGCTGAAACACTCATAATGTGTAAAACAGCTGCCTAAAGTTACAAATGGGCCCAGGGACATTGCAGGCCCAGTACTGACACTGTGAGGGTGCTTGTGTACCTCTTTGAATCACATAAAGTGTTCTTTTGTTCACATCCATCCAGGGGGAAAACCTGGAATCTTACCCGAATTGGAGCTCCGTAGCCCTGGGTAGAAGGAGTGACTTTGCCCCCTTGGAGCTGAAACACTCATAATGTGTAAAACAGCTGTCTGGAGGTTATAAATGGGCCAGAGACACCGTAGGCCTGGTTCTGGCACTGTGAAGGTACTTGTGTACCTTTTTGGACCACGTAAAGTGTTCTTTTGTTCACATCCTTCCAGGGGGAAATCCTGGAATCTTACCCGACTTGGAGCTCCGTAGGCCTGGGTAGAAGGAGTGACTTTGCCCCCTTGGAGCTGAAACACTCATAATGTGTAAAACAGCTGCCTGAAGTTACAAATGGGCCCAGGGACATTGTAGGACCAGTACTGACACTGTGAGGGTGCCTGTGTACCTCTTTGAATCACGTAAAGTGTTCTTTTGTTCACATCCATCCTGGGGGAAAACCTGGAATCTTACCCGACTTGGAGCTCCGTAGCCCTGGGTAGAAGGAGTGACTTTGCCCCCTTGGAGCTGAAACACTCATAATGTGTAAAACAGCTGTCTGGAGGTTATAAATGGGCCAGAGACACCGTAGGCCTGGTTCTGGCACTGTGAAGGTACTTGTGTACCTTTTTGGACCACGTAAAGTGTTCTTTTGTTCACATCCTTCCAGGGGGAAAACCTGGAATCTTACCCGACTTGGAGCTCCGTAGGCCTGGGTAGAAGGAGTGACTTTGCCCCCTTGGAGCTGAAACACTCATAATGTGTAAAACAGCTGCCTGAAGTTACAAATGGGCCCAGGGACATTGTAGGACCAGTACTGACACTGTGAGGGTGCCTGTGTACCTCTTTGAATCACGTAAAGTGTTCTTTTGTTCACATCCATCCAGGGGGAAAACCTGGAATCTTACCCGAATTGGAGCTCCGTAGCCCTGGGTATAAGGAGTGACTTTGCCCCCTTGGAGCTGAAACACTCATAATGTGTAAAACAGCTGTCTGGAGGTTATAAATGGGCCAGAGACACCGTAGGCCTGGTTCTGGCACTGTGAAGGTACTTGTGTACCTTTTTGGACCACGTAAAGTGTTCTTTTGTTCACATCCTTCCAGGGGGAAAACCTGGAATCTTACCCGACTTGGAGCTCCGTAGGCCTGGGTAGAAGGAGTGACTTTGCCCCCTTGGAGCTGAAACACTCATAATGTGTAAAACAGCTGCCTAAAGTTACAAATGGGCCCAGGGACATTGCAGGCCCAGTACTGACACTGTGAGGGTGCTTGTGTACCTCTTTGAATCACATAAAGTGTTCTTTTGTTCACATCCATCCAGGGGGAAAACCTGGAATCTTACCCGAATTGGAGCTCCTTAGCCCTGGGTAGAAGGAGTGACTTTGCCCACTTGGAGCTGAAACACTCATAATGTGTAAAACAGCTGTCTGGAGGTTATAAATGGGCCAGAGACACCGTAGGCCTGGTTCTGGCACTGTGAAGGTACTTGTGTACCTTTTTGGACCACGTAAAGTGTTCTTTTGTTCACATCCTTCCAGGGGGAAAACCTGGAATCTTACCCGACTTGGAGCTCCGTAGGCCTGGGTAGAAGGAGTGACTTTGCCCCCTTGGAGCTGAAACACTCATAATGTGTAAAACAGCTGTCTGAAGTTACAAATGGGCCCAGGGACATTGTAGGACCAGTACTGACACTGTGAGGGTGCCTGTGTACCTCTTTGAATCACGTAAAGTGTTCTTTTGTTCACATCCATCCAGGGGGAAAACCTGGAATCTTACCCGAATTGGAGCTCCGTAGCCCTGGGTATAAGGAGTGACTTTACCCCCTTGGAGCTGAAACACTCATAATGTGTAAAACAGCTGTCTGGAGGTTATAAATGGGCCAGAGACACTGTAGGCCTGGTTCTGGCACTGTGAAGGTACTTGTGTACCTTTTTGGACCACGTAAAGTGTTCTTTTGTTCACATCCTTCCAGGGGGAAAACCTGGAATCTTACCCGACTTGGAGCTCCGTAGGCCTGGGTAGAAGGAGTGACTTTGCCCCCTTGGAGCTGAAACACTCATAATGTGTAAAACAGCTGCCTGAAGTTACAAATGGGCCCAGGGACATTGTAGGACCAGTACTGACACTGTGAGGGTGCTTGTGTACCTCTTTGAATCACATAAAGTGTTCTTTTGTTCACATCCATCCAGGGGGAAAACCTGGAATCTTACCCGAATTGGAGCTCCGTATCCCTGGGTAGAAGGAGTGACTTTGCCCCCTTGGAGCTGAAACACTCATAATGAGTAAAACAGCTGCCTGGAGGTTACAAATGGGCCCAGGGACATTGTAGGCCCAGTACTGACACTATGAAAGTGCTTTTGTACCTTTTTGAATCACGTAAAGTGTTCTTTTGTTCACATCCTTCCAGGGGGAAAACCTGGAATCTTACCCTACTTGGAGCTCCGTAGCCCTGGGTAGAAGGAGTGACTTTGCCCCCTTGGAGCTGAAACACTCATAATGTGGAATACATGACTAAAACAAGTGCCTGGAGGTTATAAATGGGCCAGGGACACTGTAGGCCCGGTTCTGACACTGTGAAGGTGCTTGTGTACCTTTTTGGACCACGTAAAGTGTTCTTTTGTTCACATCCATCCAGGGGTAAAACCTGGAATCTTACCCTACTTGGAGCTCCGTAGCCCTGGGTAGAAGGAGTGACTTTGCCCCCTTGGAGCTGAAACACTCATAATGTGTAAAACAGCTGCCTGAAGTTACAAATGGGCCCAGGGACATTGTAGGACCAGTACTGACACTGTGAGGGTGCCTGTGTACCTCTTTGAATCACGTAAAGTGTTCTTTTGTTCACATCCATCCTGGGGGAAAACCTGGAATCTTACCCGACTTGGAGCTCCGTAGCCCTGGGTAGAAGGAGTGACTTTGCCCCCTTGGAGCTGAAACACTCATAATGTGTAAAACAGCTGTCTGGAGGTTATAAATGGGCCAGAGACACCGTAGGCCTGGTTCTGGCACTGTGAAGGTACTTGTGTACCTTTTTGGACCACGTAAAGTGTTCTTTTGTTCACATCCTTCCAGGGGGAAAACCTGGAATCTTACCCGACTTGGAGCTCCGTAGGCCTGGGTAGAAGGAGTGACTTTACCCCCTTGGAGCTGAAACACTCATAATGTGTAAAACAGCTGCCTGAATTTACAAATGGGCCCAGGGACATTGTAGGACCAGTACTGACACTGTGAGGGTGCTTGTGTACCTCTTTGAATCACATAAAGTGTTCTTTTGTTCACATCCATCCAGGGGGAAAACCTGGAATCTTACCCGAATTGGAGCTCCGTATCCCTGGGTAGAAGGAGTGACTTTGCCCCCTTGGAGCTGAAACAGTCATAATGAGTAAAACAGCTGCCTGGAGGTTACAAATGGGCCCAGGGACATTGTAGGCCCAGTACTGACACTATGAAGGTGCTTTTGTACCTTTTTGAATCACGTAAAGTGTTCTTTTGTTCACATCCTTCCAGGGGGAAAACCTGGAATCTTACCCTACTTGGAGCTCCGTAGCCCTGGGTAGAAGGAGTGACTTTGCCCCCTTGGAGCTGAAACACTCATAATGTGGAATACATGACTAAAACAAGTGCCTGGAGGTTATAAATGGGCCAGGGACACTGTAGGCCCGGTTCTGACACTGTGAAGGTGCTTGTGTACCTTTTTGGACCACGTAAAGTGTTCTTTTGTTCACATCCATCCAGGGGTAAAACCTGGAATCTTACCCTACTTGGAGCTCCGTAGCCCTGGGTAGAAGGAGTGACTTTGCCCCCTTGGAGCTGAAACACTCATAATGTGTAAAACAGCTCCCTGGAGGTTACAAATGGGCACAGGGACATTGCAGGCCCGTTTCTGACACTGTGAAGGTGTTTTTGAACCTCTTTGAATCACTTAAAGTGTTCTTTTTTTTCCACTTCCATCCAGGGGGGAAACCTGGAATCTTACTCTACTTGGAGCACCGTAGCCCTGGGTAGAAGGAGTGACTTTGCCCCCTTGGAGCTGAAACACTCATAATGTGTAAAACAGCTCCCTGGAGGTTACAAATGGGCACAGGGACATTGCAGGCCCAGTACTGACACTGTGAGGGTGCCTGTGTACCTCTTTGAATCACATAAAGTGTTCTTTTGTTCACATCCATCCAGGGGGAAAACCAGGAATCTTACCCGAATTGGAGCTCCGTAGCCCTGGGTAGAAGGAGTGACTCTGCCCCTTGGAGCTGAAGATGTAAACATGTACACATATTCTCGACTATTAAGCCCCCACAGGGTGGGGCTTACAGACAGACCCATGTAGGGAACAAAAAGTCGAGTTATCCCGGCCGGCCGGCAGTCCGGCCATCTGGTCGGCCACTTGTGCAACCAGATGGCTCAGCGTGATGTGCGACCAGATGGCCGGACAGCCAGCCAGCCGGGCTAACTCAATCTTTTGTTCCCTAGAGGCCTGTAAGCCCCCACCCTGTGGGGGCTTAATAGTCGAGAATACGGGAAAGCGTAAAGAAATTGGGTATAGGCCTGGAGAGCGGCCCAACCCGGCAGGGAAAATGTAATAAAATGGTGTCGCATACACACAGCTCTGTTATGATCCAGTGGGCGGCCCTCAGAAGGGCCTTTAGGTTGTCTTTTTTGTACGTTCTCGGCGAGTAGCGTTTAACCGCCAAATCCGTAGAGAGTACGTCCCTGGCGCTTCAGGGCGTAGACCACATCCATGGCGGTGACGGTCTTTCTCTTGGCGTGCTCGGTATAGGTGACGGCGTCCCGGATGACGTTCTCCAGGAAAACCTTCAGCACACCGCGGGTCTCCTCGTAGATGAGGCCGGAGATGCGCTTGACACCGCCGCGGCGAGCCAGGCGGCGAATGGCGGGCTTGGTGATGCCCTGGATGTTGTCGCGGAGCACCTTCCTGTGCCTCTTGGCACCGCCTTTGCCGAGCCCCTTTCCTCCTTTGCCGCGTCCAGACATGCTCTCTTCTCGGTCGAAGCAGAAATAAAAGCAGCAGCCCGAAAACGGCTGCTTATATAGAGCAGCCGGCGGACCGGCGAGGGAGCCTCTCACATCACGTGACAGGGCGGGAGAGCCGGTGCCCGGCCCACCCTCTGCAGAGAGCGGGCCCCGAGCGGCCGCCGCCGTTTGAAAAAGAGCGGGCTCCCAGCCGCCTCTTTGTCCTGGGCTCGCCTGCGGGCGGGCGGGCTCTGCAGCTTCTGCTCTTCCCTCCTTACACGTCACCGGTGTTCAGGCCACACAAACGGAACAGTGAATAGCACGCCAGCCCCTCGCTGGTTGTTCCGGCCTGAAGTAACCCTAACCCTGGGTCCCCCTCCGACCGCTCTGTTATGTCTCAATGGGGCCAGCGTACCGAAGGCCTCCCCGGCGCTATCGCGCTGCGTGCGTGCAGCAACAACATACACACGTTCACATCCCGCGCCCGGTAGCGGCATGTCCGCAAACTGAGAAATATAGATGTATAAAAATAAATAAAAAGTATGGACCGCAAGGTAGCCTTTGCGGCTGTGTTAACATTATTAACGTGTATCGCTGAAGGGTTGGACACGCCGCCCGGTGAAGCGAAGGTGCGAGCGCTGAATTTAAAGAAGCCGGCAAAAGTGATTCTTAGAAGGGATAAGCTCTTTGATGGAATCTGTTTGCGGCTCTGAAAAGAGCCCTTGTGTTTATAATGTATTTATAAGGTGGTTTGTAAGTGAGGCTGCGGCGCTTCACTTGCTTGCTTTGCCCCCAGCCTTGTGGCTCTCGGTTTTCTTGGGCAGCAGCACGGCCTGGATGTTTGGCAGAACGCCTCCCTGGGCGATGGTAACTCTGCCCAGCAGCTTGTTGAGCTCCTCGTCGTTGCGGATGGCGAGCTGGAGGTGCCTGGGGATGATGCGGGTCTTCTTGTTGTCCCGGGCCGCGTTGCCAGCCAGCTCGAGGATCTCGGCCGTCAGGTACTCCAGAACTGCAGCCAGATAGACAGGGGCACCGGCGCCGACCCGCTCGGCGTAGCTTCCCTTTCGGAGCAGCCTGTGCACACGGCCCACAGGGAACTGGAGTCCAGCTCTGGAAGAGCGTGTCTTGGCTTTAGCGCGGGCCTTGCCTCCTTGCTTTCCGCGTCCAGACATGGCGAGCAGCTGCTGTAGGTTCTCACGATCGGAAGACAGAGAGACTATTCCTGCGTGCTCCGGACCCCGGTGATATAAAGACTTCGGGTTGTCTCTGATTGGTTGACCGCTAGGCTCTGAGGCCCAGATTGGAGGAAGGAATAACCTATTCCACCAATCAGAATTACAGAAGTGAAAGGCACGTATTAAGATGAGGAAGGAGGGGATGCCGGTTGTGCCTACCAATGGGAACGAAGAATAGAACAAGCAGCTGCTTTACACGCCCAGCCTATAAGTACACCAGCCCGGGCGCCGTTTCCGCATTTCTCCTGATTCCACAGCGAGCGCCTGCCGATTGTCGATCATGCCTGAACCAGCCAAGTCCGCGCCGGCTCCCAAGAAGGGCTCCAAGAAAGCGCTGTCCAAGCCACCCAAGAAGGACGGGAAGAAGCGCAAGAGGACCAGGAAGGAGAGCTACGCTATCTACATTTACAAAGTGATGAAGCAGGTGCACCCTGACACCGGCATCTCCTCCAAGGCCATGGGCATCATGAACTCCTTCGTCAACGACATCTTTGAGCGCATCGCTGGGGAGGCTTCCCGTCTGGCTCACTACAACCAGCGGCGCACCATCACCTCCCGGGAGATCCAGACCGCCGTGCGCCTGCTGCTGCCCGGAGAGCTGGCCAAGCACGCCGTGTCTGAAGGCACCAAGGCTGTCACCAAGTACACAAGCGCCAAGTAAGGCGTCGAGGGACATCTCTAATTAACACAACGGCTCTTCTAAGGGCCAACAATCTAAGAGCTGCTGTGCGGATATTATCGATGAAGAGGTACCCTTAACGTGTCTTATGAATTAAGCGTAGTGTCGTGCGCATTAGGTTCCGCTCTGACGGGGCCTGCAGCAGTGCAAGGGACGGTAGAGCAGAGCGCCCTTCCTCATAAAACGTCTATGTGAACAGGCTTTGTTGGGGATAAAGTGTCACTAAGCGCTGTAATGTAACGGCGTTTGACCCACACGGAAGGTACCGCTATTGCTTTCCACGTTAGGGGAGAAGTGTGTAAAGTGTGCATGGGGCACGTTCTGTTCGTACTTTAAAACCAAGGGAGACGAGAGTGGCTACAAGTCACCCCCGAGCAGGCGCTCCCTCTACTGAAGCCGGACAAGATTACAGGGGGTTTAAAAGTAGCACAGACACCACACAGTCCTGGCTTGCGAGGTGCCGGTCACTGCACAACCCGTTTGCCTAACAAAGCACTTTATTATATGAAAAGGAGGTGCTCTGCTTTCCGGGTGCCGGTATGAGTTACTGAGTACTGGTGCCTACCGACACCTTCCTTTCGCCCACGCCTCCCCCCCCACGTGTACAACACACTGATATGAACAGCTCCTACGTGACATGGTGATGGCTCTTAGAAGAGCCCTTGTGGTGTATGGTGTTTCTTAGGGTTGATCCTTAGGCCCTCTCGCCGCGGATACGACGGGCCAGCTGAATGTCCTTGGGCATGATGGTGACCCTCTTGGCGTGGATGGCGCACAAGTTGGTGTCCTCAAAGAGCCCGACCAGGTAGGCCTCGCTGGCCTCCTGCAGGGCCATGACGGCCGAGCTCTGGAAGCGCAGGTCGGTCTTGAAGTCCTGCGCAATCTCCCGCACCAGGCGCTGGAAGGGCAGCTTGCGGATGAGCAGCTCGGTGGACTTCTGGTAGCGGCGGATCTCGCGGAGAGCCACGGTCCCGGGCCTGTAGCGGTGAGGCTTCTTGACTCCTCCGGTGGCAGGCGCGCTCTTGCGGGCAGCCTTGGTGGCCAGCTGCTTGCGAGGCGCTTTCCCTCCGGTGGACTTGCGGGCGGTCTGCTTGGTGCGGGCCATGGCGAAGACGGAACTTTCTCTGCGCGACGTGCGAGATAGAATGGGGTCTCCGCCGCACAGAGGCCTATTTATACACTGGGAGACGGAGGGCTGCTCTGATTGGTTGAAGCCTCGGGCCATTGTTTGAAAATAGCCCGCGGTGTGCAAGGATTGGTTACTCACTGAAGAGGCGGCTTGTGGCTGACTATAGCCAATGAAATGTGGTCAAAATGGAAAGCAGCCCACCGATTGGTTGATGTACCGCCGAGCCGAAAAGCCCGCGTTTTGGGCAGCTCTTCTCCCCCTTGTCCACCCGGCTAGCTGTCGTCACACCAGTCACCCCCTCCCCGTCTCGGTCACCTGTGGGGGGACAAGCCCACGATGTTATAGCCCCTGTGGTTACCCTGGAACACGTAGTTACCTCCTACTGATTTAACGCGCACACTCGTCTGCTTCAAGCAGACACTATTTCCAGTCCCCCACGGACAGTGTATGTGGCGAAACACACACGTAAAGACACGAATGTCTTATCAACCGAGGTCTAATACCTCCTACAAATATAGTTAGTCTTAAAACTATAAAGGAGTAATAATAACCTTCGTTCGACCATATGCCCAAGATCACACACGGCGCTCGAGCGCGGAAAGGCGCGCTGGGATTTCACTGTGCCGTTTATAGTTGGGGAGCGGGGCACGGGCTGTGCAGAGCTGGGGGGTGAACAGGCTCTCTTCTAGACTGGGTAGATGGCTCTTAAAAGAGCCCTTGTGTTTGCAGTGTCTGGCAGGAAGCCCTTACTTCTTCTTGGGCGCTGCCTTTTTGGGCTTGGCTGCTTTGGGTTTGGCCGCCTTGGGTTTCACTACCATGGCTGGACTTTTCTTGGCTACTTTGGGCTTGACCGCCTTTGCTTTCGCTGGACTCTTGGCAGCCTTCTTGGCTGGGGCAGCTTTGGGCTTCTTGGGGCTCTTTGCTGCCGCCGGCTTCTTGACCTTCTTCGGGCTCTTCTTCACCCCCGCGGGGGCCTTTTTGGGCTTCTTGGCGGCAGGGGCAGCTTTCTTGGCTGCTGGTTTCTTGGTCTTGGCCGCAGCCTTCTTGGCCGCCTTCTTGCCCTCCAGCTGCTTCTTGTTCACCTTGAAGGAGCCGGAGGCGCCGGTGCCCTTCAGCTGGGCCAGGGCGCCCTTGCTGACCAGGCTCTTGAGGGCGGCCTTAACGCGGCTCTTGTTCTTGTCCACATCGTAGCCGTCGGCGCTCAGAACCTTCTTCAGGGCCGCCAGGGAGACTCCCTTCCTCTCGGCAGAGGCGGTGACCGCCTTCAGGATGAGCTCGGAGACGCTGGGTCCCGAAGGCTTCTTGGCCTTAGAAGTCCCCGCTGCCTTCTTCGGCTTCTTCTTGGGGGCTACTTCAGCGGGAGGGGCCGCGGCAGCTGGAGCGGTTTCAGCCATGGTACAGCGAGTCTAGGCACTAGCACAGATCAGAAATGTTCCTCCCGCCGGAGCTCCGTGCATATATAGGGAGGAGCCACCTTCTGATTGGTCCCCAGAAGAGGAGGCTGTTCGCGGCACACTCGGCTCTCTGCTCCGAGCTGGCTTTTGTGTTTCCTCTCATCAGATTATCTATGTTTTAAAACAGTAAAAGTTTAAACTGGGCTTTCATTTATACATTAAAAGAAGCCCAACTTCATCCCTTTCCTATGCGTGCACTCCTTTCGTTTCAACGCGTTGCCACCGGCTTTCAGTCAGCTGGTAGACTCGACACTCTTCCGATGGCTGATGCGTTTGTGTCAGAAAACTTTGTCCCCAAGCCCATTTTCACATACACAGTCTTAAGGTTTGTAGTCAGAAAAGATAGCATATCAATCGGAGCGTGCTTCTGTACCGAATGACTCGTGGGGCACCATAATGGGCTTCTTGGCACCCGTGAAGCAACGTTTTATAAAGTGCAGAAATAACACAAGCCTTCGTGTGCCCAGCGAGAGGGCACAACAATGTGAGTGAACACTGGCGTCTGGGCCTGAAGTTCTCATCATGTCTGCGTTTTCATAAACTTTATGGTGCACAACATGGGATCTGGGTTGGATTTTAATCAATCAGTTGTTCACAATCTTGGTTCAAGACTCACATCTTTAACGAATTGAATTGGTTCCGATAGGCTCAAACACTGGCAAAGTACATTCCCTGCCAAGTGCTTAGCTACAGGAGACAGACGCAGCCTAAAGATCATATCTACACGGTGGCACAATGAAGGAAGCCTCATCATGCCACCAACGTCACTATAACAGGACCCAGGAGGATAGAAACGGGCCAAACTCACTGAATGCACACATCTGATACTGTGAAGGTGTTTGCCCACCTTATTGAACCATGTAAAGTATTCTTTTGTTCACCTGCATACAAGGGGGGGGGCAAACCTGGAATCTTACCCGACTTGGAGCTCCGTAGCCCTGGGTAGAAGGAGTGACTTGGCCCCCTTGGAGCTGAAACACTCATAATGTGTAAAACAGCTGCCTGGAGGTAACAAATGGGCCCAGGGACATTGCAGGCCCAGTACTGACACTGTGAGGGTGCTTGTGTACCGCTTTGAACCACGTAAAGTGTTCTTTTTTTTCCACTTCCATCCAGGGGGGAAACCTGGAATCTTCCCCTACTTGGAGCCCCGTAGCCCTGGGTAGAAGGAGTGACTTTGCCCCCTTGGAGCTGAAACACTCATAATGTGTAAAACAGCTGCCTGGAGGTTACAAATGGGCCCAGGGACATTGTAGGCCCAGTACTGACACTGTGAAGGTGCTTTTGTACCTTTTTGAATCACGTAAAGTGTTCTTTTGTTCACATCCATCCAGGGGGAAAACCTGGAATCTTACCCGAATTGGAGCTCCTTAGCCCTGGGTAGAAGGAGTGACTTTGCCCCCTTGGAGCTGAAACACTCATAATGTGTAAAACAGCTGCCTGGAGGTTACAAATGGGCCCAGGGACATTGCAGGCCCAGTACTGACACTGTGAGAGTGCTTGTGTACCGTTTTGAACCACGTAAAGTGTTCTTTTTTTTTTTCACTTCCATCCAGGGGGAAAACCTGGAATCTTACCCTACTTGGAGCTCCGTAGCCCTGGGTAGAAGGAGTGACTTTGCCCCCTTGGAGCTGAAACACTCATAATGTGTAAAACAGCTGCCTGGAGGTCACAAATGGGCCCAGGGACATTGCAGGCCCAGTACTGACACTGTGAGGGTGCTTGTGTACCTCTTTGAATCACATAAAGTGTTCTTTTGTTCACATCCATCCAGGGGGAAAACCTGGAATCTTACCCGACTTGGAGCTCCGTAGCCCTGGGTAGAAGGAGTGACTTTGCCCCCTTGGAGCTGAAACACTCATAATGTGTAAAACAGCTGTCTGGAGGTTATAAATGGGCCAGAGACACCGTAGGCCTGGTTCTGGCACTGTGAAGGTGCTTGTGTACCTTTTTGGACCACGTAAAGTGTTCTTTTGTTCACATCCATCCAGGGGGAAAACCTGGAATCTTACCCGACTTGGAGCTCCGTAGCCCTGGTTAGAAGGAGTGACTTTGCGCCCTTGGAGCTGAAACACTCATAATGTGTAAAACAGCTGCCTGAAGTTACAAATGGGCCCAGGGACATTGCAGGCCCAGTACTGACACTGTGAGGGTGCTTGTGTACCTCTTTGAATCACATAAAGTGTTCTTTTGTTCACATCCATCCAGGGGGAAAACCTGGAATCTTACCCGAATTGGAGCTCCGTAGCCCTGGGTATAAGGAGTGAATTTGCCCCCTTGGAGCTGAAACACTCATAATGTGTAAAACAGCTGTCTGGAGGTTATAAATGGGCCAGAGACACCGTAGGCCTGGTTCTGGCACTGTGAAGGTACTTGTGTACCTTTTTGGACCACGTAAAGTGTTCTTTTGTTCACATCCTTCCAGGGGGAAAACCTGGAATCTTACCCGACTTGGAGCTCCGTAGGCCTGGGTAGAAGGAGTGACATTGCCCCCTTGGAGCTGAAACACTCATAATGTGTAAAACAGCTGCCTGAAGTTACAAATGGGCCCAGGGACATTGAAGGACCAGTACTGACACTGTGAGGGTGCCTGTGTACCTCTTTGAATCACATAAAGTGTTCTTTTGTTCACATCCATCCAGGGGGAAAACCTGGAATCTTACCCGACTTGGAGCTCCGTAGCCCTGGGTAGAAGGAGTGACTTTGCCCCCTTGGAGCTGAAACACTCATAATGTGTAAAACAGCTGCCTGGAGGTTACAAATGGGCCCAGGGACATTGCAGTCCCAGTACTGACACTGTGAGGGTGCATGTGTACCTCTTTGAATCACGTAAAGTGTTCTTTTTTTACCACTTCCATCCAGGGGGAAAACCTGGAATCTCACCCTACTTGGAGCTCCGTAGCCCTGGGTAGAAGGAGTGACTTTGCCACCTTGGAACTGAAACACTCATAATGTCGAAAACATGACTAAAACAGCTGCCTGGAGGTTTTAAATGGGCCAGGGACATTGTAGGCCCAGTTCTGACACTGTGAGGGTGCTTGTGTACCTCTTTGAATCACATAAAGTGTTCTTTTGTTCACATCCATCCAGGGGGAAAACCTGGAATCTTACCCGAATTGGAGCTCCGTAGCCCTGGGTAGAAGGAGTGACTTTGCCCCCTTGGAGCTGAAACACTCATAATGTGTAAAACAGCTTCCTGGAGGTTACAAATGGGCCAGGGACATTGTAGGCCCGTTTCTGACACTGTGAAGGTGTTTTTGAACCTCTTTGAATCACTTAAAGTGTTCTTTTTTTTCCACTTCCATCCAGGGGGGAAACCTGGAATCTTACTCTACTTGGAGCACCGTAGCCCTGGGTAGAAGGAGTGACTTTGCCCCCTTGGAGCTGAAAAACTCATAATGTGTAAAACAGCTGCCTGGAGGTTACAAATGGGCCCAGGGACATTGCAGGCCCAGTACTGACACTGTGAGGGTGCTTGTGTACCTCTTTGAATCACATAAAGTGTTCTTTTGTTCACATCCATCCAGGGGGAAAACCTGGAATCTTACCCGAATTGGAGCTCCGTAGCCCTGGGTAGAAGGAGTGACTTTGCCCCCTTGGAGCTGAAACACTCATAATGTGTAAAACAGCTGTCTGGAGGTTATAAATGGGCCAGAGACACAATAGGCCTGGTTCTGCCACTGTGAAGGTGCTTGTGTACCTTTTTGGACCACGTAAAGTGTTCTTTTGTTCACATCCATCCAGGGGGAAAACCTGGAATCTTACCCGACTTGGAGCTCCGTAGCCCTGGGTAGAAGGAGTGACTTTGCCCCCTTGGAGCTGAAACACTCATAATGTGTAAAACAGCTGCCTAAAGTTACAAATGGGCCCAGGGACATTGCAGGCCCAGTACTGACACTGTGAGGGTGCTTGTGTACCTCTTTGAATCACATAAAGTGTTCTTTTGTTCACATCCATCCAGGGGGAAAACCTGGAATCTTACCCGAATTGGAGCTCCGTAGCCCTGGGTAGAAGGAGTGACTTTGCCCCCTTGGAGCTGAAACACTCATAATGTGTAAAACAGCTGTCTGGAGGTTATAAATGGGCCAGAGACACAATAGGCCTGGTTCTGGCACTGTGAAGGTGCTTGTGTACCTTTTGGACCACGTAAAGTGTTCTTTTGTTCACATCCATCCAGGGGGAAAACCTGGAATCTTACCCGACTTGGAGCTCCGTAGCCCTGGGTAGAAGGAGTGACTTTGCCCCCTTGGAGCTGAAACACTCATAATGTGTAAAACAGCTGCCTGAAGTTACAAATGGGCCCAGGGACATTGTAGGCCCAGTACTGACACTATGAAGGTGCTTTTGTACCTTTTTGAATCACGTAAAGTGTTCTTTTGTTCACATCCTTCCAGGGGGAAAACCTGGAATCTTACACGAATTGGAGCTCCGTATCCCTGGGTAGAAGGAGTGACTTTGCCCCCTTGGAGCTGAAACACTCATAATGTGGAATACATGACTAAAACAAGTGCCTGGAGGTTATAAATGGGCCAGGGACACTGTAGGCCCGGTTCTGACACTGTGAAGGTGTTTGTGTACCTTTTTGGACCACGTAAAGTGTTCTTTTGTTCACATCCATCCAGGGGTAAAACCTGGAATCTTACCCTACTTGGAGCTCCGTAGCCCTGGGTAGAAGGAGTGACTTTGCCCCCTTGGAGCTGAAACACTCATAATGTGTAAAACAGCTGCCTGGAGGTTACAAATGGGCCCAGGGACATTGCAGGCCCAGTACTGACACTGTGAGGGTGCATGTGTACCTCCTTGAATCACGTAAAGTGTTCTTTTGTTCAAATCCATCCAGGGGGAAAACCTGGAATCTTACCCGAATTGGAGCTCCGTAGCCCTGGGTAGAAGGAGTGACTTTGCCCCCTTGGAGCTGAAACACTCATAATGTGTAAAACAGCTGCCTGGAGGATACAAATGGGCCCAGGGACATTGCAGGCCCAGTACTGACACTGTGAGGGTGCTTGTGTACCTCTTTGAATCACATAAAGTGTTCTTTTGTTCACATCCATCCAGGGGGAAAACCTGGAATCTTACCCGAATTGGAGCTCCGTATCCCTGGGTAGAAGGAGTGACTTTGCCCCCTTGGAGCTGAAACACTCATAATGTGTAAAACAGCTGCCTGGAGGTTACAAATGGGCCAGGGACACTGTAGGCCCGTTTCTGACACTGTGAAGGTGCTTTTGTACCTCTTTGAATCACTTAAAGTGTTCTTTTTTTTCCACTTCCATCCAGGGGGGAAACCTGGAATCTTACCCTACTTGGAGCACCGTAGCCCTGGGTAGAAGGAGTGACTTTGCCCCCTTGGAGCTGAAACACTCATAATGTGTAAAACAGCAGCCTGGAGGTTACAAATGGGCCCAGGGACATTGTAGGCCCAGTACTGACACTGTGAAGGTGCTTTTGTACCTTTTTGAATCACGTAAAGTGTTCTTTTGTTCACATCCATCCAGGGGGAAAACCTGGAATCTTACCCGAATTGGAGCTCCGTAGCCCTGGGTATAAGGAGTGACTTTGCCCCCTTGGAGCTGAAACACTCATAATGTGTAAAACAGCTGTCTGGAGGTTATAAATGGGCCAGAGACACCGTAGGCCTGGTTCTGGCACTGTGAATGTACTTGTGTACCTTTTTGGACCACGTAAAGTGTTCCTTTGTTCACATCCTTCCAGGGGGAAAACCTGGAATCTTACCCGAATTGGAGCTCCGTAGCCCTGGGTAGAAGGAGTGACTTTGCCCCCTTGGAGCTGAAACACTCATAATGTGTAAAACAGCTGCCTGGAGGTTACAAATGGGCCCAGGGACATTGCAGGCCCAGTACTGACACTGTGAGGGTGCTTGTGTACCTCTTTGAATCACATAAAGTGTTCTTTTGTTCACATCCATCCAGGGGGAAAACCTGGAATCTTACCCGAATTGGAGCTCCGTATCCCTGGGTAGAAGGAGTGACTTTGCCCCCTTGGAGCTGAAACACTCATAATGTGTAAAACAGCTGCCTGGAGGTTACAAATGGGCCAGGGACACTGTAGGCCTGTTTCTGACACTGTGAAGGTGCTTTTGTACCTCTTTGAATCACTTAAAGTGTTCTTTTTTTTCCACTTCCATCCAGGGGGGAAACCTGGAATCTTACCCTACTTGGAGCACCGTAGCCCTGGGTAGAAGGAGTGACTTTGCCCCCTTGGAGCTGAAAAACTCATAATGTGTAAAACAGCTGCCTGGAGGTTACAAATGGGCCCAGGGACATTGCAGGCCCAGTACTGACACTGTGAGGGTGCTTGTGTACCTCTTTGAATCACATAAAGTGTTCTTTTGTTCACATCCATCCAGGGGGAAAACCTGGAATCTTACCCGAATTGGAGCTCCGTAGCCCTGGGTAGAAGGAGTGACTTTGCCCCCTTGGAGCTGAAACACTCATAATGTGTAAAACAGCTGTCTGGAGGTTATAAATGGGCCAGAGACACCATAGGCCTGGTTCTGGCACTGTGAAGGTGCTTGTGTACCTTTTTGGACCACGTAAAGTGTTCTTTTGTTCACATCCATCCAGGGGGAAAACCTGGAATCTTACCCGACTTGGAGCTCCGTAGCCCTGGGTAGAAGGAGTGACTTTGCCCCCTTGGAGCTGAAACACTCATAATGTGTAAAACAGCTGCCTAAAGTTACAAATGGGCCCAGGGACATTGCAGGCCCAGTACTGACACTGTGAGGGTGCTTGTGTACCTCTTTGAATCACATAAAGTGTTCTTTTGTTCACATCCATCCAGGGGGAAAACCTGGAATCTTACCCGAATTGGAGCTCCGTAGCCCTGGGTAGAAGGAGTGACTTTGCCCCCTTGGAGCTGAAACACTCATAATGTGTAAAACAGCTGTCTGGAGGTTATAAATGGGCCAGAGACACCGTAGGCCTGGTTCTGGCACTGTGAAGGTACTTGTGTACCTTTTTGGACCACGTAAAGTGTTCTTTTGTTCACATCCTTCCAGGGGGAAATCCTGGAATCTTACCCGACTTGGAGCTCCGTAGGCCTGGGTAGAAGGAGTGACTTTGCCCCCTTGGAGCTGAAACACTCATAATGTGTAAAACAGCTGCCTGAAGTTACAAATGGGCCCAGGGACATTGTAGGACCAGTACTGACACTGTGAGGGTGCCTGTGTACCTCTTTGAATCACGTAAAGTGTTCTTTTGTTCACATCCATCCTGGGGGAAAACCTGGAATCTTACCCGACTTGGAGCTCCGTAGCCCTGGGTAGAAGGAGTGACTTTGCCCCCTTGGAGCTGAAACACTCATAATGTGTAAAACAGCTGTCTGGAGGTTATAAATGGGCCAGAGACACCGTAGGCCTGGTTCTGGCACTGTGAAGGTACTTGTGTACCTTTTTGGACCACGTAAAGTGTTCTTTTGTTCACATCCTTCCAGGGGGAAAACCTGGAATCTTACCCGACTTGGAGCTCCGTAGGCCTGGGTAGAAGGAGTGACTTTGCCCCCTTGGAGCTGAAACACTCATAATGTGTAAAACAGCTGCCTGAAGTTACAAATGGGCCCAGGGACATTGTAGGACCAGTACTGACACTGTGAGGGTGCCTGTGTACCTCTTTGAATCACGTAAAGTGTTCTTTTGTTCACATCCATCCAGGGGGAAAACCTGGAATCTTACCCGAATTGGAGCTCCGTAGCCCTGGGTATAAGGAGTGACTTTGCCCCCTTGGAGCTGAAACACTCATAATGTGTAAAACAGCTGTCTGGAGGTTATAAATGGGCCAGAGACACCGTAGGCCTGGTTCTGGCACTGTGAAGGTACTTGTGTACCTTTTTGGACCACGTAAAGTGTTCTTTTGTTCACATCCTTCCAGGGGGAAAACCTGGAATCTTACCCGACTTGGAGCTCCGTAGGCCTGGGTAGAAGGAGTGACTTTGCCCCCTTGGAGCTGAAACACTCATAATGTGTAAAACAGCTGCCTAAAGTTACAAATGGGCCCAGGGACATTGCAGGCCCAGTACTGACACTGTGAGGGTGCTTGTGTACCTATTTGAATCACATAAAGTGTTCTTTTGTTCACATCCATCCAGGGGGAAAACCTGGAATCTTACCCGAATTGGAGCTCCTTAGCCCTGGGTAGAAGGAGTGACTTTGCCCCCTTGGAGCTGAAACACTCATAATGTGTAAAACAGCTGTCTGGAGGTTATAAATGGGCCAGAGACACCGTAGGCCTGGTTCTGGCACTGTGAAGGTACTTGTGTACCTTTTTGGACCACGTAAAGTGTTCTTTTGTTCACATCCTTCCAGGGGGAAAACCTGGAATCTTACCCGACTTGGAGCTCCGTAGGCCTGGGTAGAAGGAGTGACTTTGCCCCCTTGGAGCTGAAACACTCATAATGTGTAAAACAGCTGTCTGAAGTTACAAATGGGCCCAGGGACATTGTAGGACCAGTACTGACACTGTGAGGGTGCCTGTGTACCTCTTTGAATCACGTAAAGTGTTCTTTTGTTCACATCCATCCAGGGGGAAAACCTGGAATCTTACCCGAATTGGAGCTCCGTAGCCCTGGGTATAAGGAGTGACTTTACCCCCTTGGAGCTGAAACACTCATAATGTGTAAAACAGCTGTCTGGAGGTTATAAATGGGCCAGAGACACTGTAGGCCTGGTTCTGGCACTGTGAAGGTACTTGTGTACCTTTTTGGACCACGTAAAGTGTTCTTTTGTTCACATCCTTCCAGGGGGAAAACCTGGAATCTTACCCGACTTGGAGCTCCGTAGGCCTGGGTAGAAGGAGTGACTTTGCCCCCTTGGAGCTGAAACACTCATAATGTGTAAAACAGCTGCCTGAAGTTACAAATGGGCCCAGGGACATTGTAGGACCAGTACTGACACTGTGAGGGTGCTTGTGTACCTCTTTGAATCACATAAAGTGTTCTTTTGTTCACATCCATCCAGGGGGAAAACCTGGAATCTTACCCGAATTGGAGCTCCGTATCCCTGGGTAGAAGGAGTGACTTTGCCCCCTTGGAGCTGAAACACTCATAATGAGTAAAACAGCTGCCTGGAGGTTACAAATGGGCCCAGGGACATTGTAGGCCCAGTACTGACACTATGAAAGTGCTTTTGTACCTTTTTGAATCACGTAAAGTGTTCTTTTGTTCACATCCTTCCAGGGGGAAAACCTGGAATCTTACCCTACTTGGAGCTCCGTAGCCCTGGGTAGAAGGAGTGACTTTGCCCCCTTGGAGCTGAAACACTCATAATGTGGAATACATGACTAAAACAAGTGCCTGGAGGTTATAAATGGGCCAGGGACACTGTAGGCCCGGTTCTGACACTGTGAAGGTGCTTGTGTACCTTTTTGGACCACGTAAAGTGTTCTTTTGTTCACATCCATCCAGGGGTAAAACCTGGAATCTTACCCTACTTGGAGCTCCGTAGCCCTGGGTAGAAGGAGTGACTTTGCCCCCTTGGAGCTGAAACACTCATAATGTGTAAAACAGCTGCCTGGAGGTTACAAATGGGCCCAGGGACATTGCAGGCCCAGTACTGACACTGTGAGGGTGCATGTGTACCTCCTTGAATCACGTAAAGTGTTCTTTTGTTCAAATCCATCCAGGGGGAAAACCTGGAATCTTACCCGAATTGGAGCTCCGTAGCCCTGGGTAGAAGGAGTGACTTTGCCCCCTTGGAGCTGAAACACTCATAATGTGTAAAACAGCTGCCTGGAGGTTACAAATGGGCCCAGGGACATTGCAGGCCCAGTACTGACACTGTGAGGGTGCTTGTGTACCTCTTTGAATCACATAAAGTGTTCTTTTGTTCACATCCATCCAGGGGGAAAACCTGGAATCTTACCCGAATTGGAGCTCCGTATCCCTGGGTAGAAGGAGTGACTTTGCCCCCGTGGAGCTGAAACACTCATAATGTGTAAAACAGCTGCCTGGAGGTTACAAATGGGCCAGGGACACTGAAGGCCCGTTTCTGACACTGTGAAGGTGCTTTTGTACCTCTTTGAATCACTTAAAGTGTTCTTTTTTTTCCACTTCCATCCAGGGGGGAAACCTGGAATCTTACCCTACTTGGAGCACCGTAGCCCTGGGTAGAAGGAGTGACTTTGCCCCCTTGGAGCTGAAACACTCATAATGTGTAAAACAGCAGCCTGGAGGTTACAAATGGGCCCAGGGACATTGTAGGCCCAGTACTGACACTGTGAAGGTGCTTTTGTACCTTTTTGAATCACGTAAAGTGTTCTTTTGTTCACATCCATCCAGGGGGAAAACCTGGAATCTTACCCGAATTGGAGCTCCGTAGCCCTGGGTATAAGGAGTGACTTTGCCCCCTTGGAGCTGAAACACTCATAATGTGTAAAACAGCTGTCTGGAGGTTATAAATGGGCCAGAGACACCGTAGGCCTGGTTCTGGCACTGTGAAGGTACTTGTGTACCTTTTTGGACCACGTAAAGTGTTCTTTTGTTCACATCCTTCCAGGGGGAAAACCTGGAATCTTACCCGACTTGGAGCTCCGTAGGCCTGGGTAGAAGGAGTGACTTTGCCCCCTTGGAGCTGAAACACTCATAATGTGTAAAACAGCTGCCTGAAGTTACAAATGGGCCCAGGGACATTGTAGGACCAGTACTGACACTGTGAGGGTGCTTGTGTACCTCTTTGAATCACATAAAGTGTTCTTTTGTTCACATCCATCCAGGGGGAAGACCTGGAATCTTACCCGAATTGGAGCTCCGTATCCCTGGGTAGAAGGAGTGACTTTGCCCCCTTGGAGCTGAAACACTCAAAATGAGTAAAACAGCTGCCTGGAGGTTACAAATGGGCCCAGGGACATTGTAGGCCCAGTACTGACACTATGAAGGTGCTTTTGTACCTTTTTGAATCACGTAAAGTGTTCTTTTGTTCACATCCTTCCAGGGGGAAAACCTGGAATCTTACCCTACTTGGAGCTCCGTAGCCCTGGGTAGAAGGAGTGACTTTGCCCCCTTGGAGCTGAAACACTCATAATGTGGAATACATGACTAAAACAAGTGCCTGGAGGTTATAAATGGGCCAGGGGCACTGTAGGCCCGGTTCTGACACTGTGAAGGTGCTTGTGTACCTTTTTGGACCACGTAAAGTGTTCTTTTGTTCACATCCATCCAGGGGTAAAACCTGGAATCTTACCCTACTTGGAGCTCCGTAGCCCTGGGTAGAAGGAGTGACTTTGCCCCCTTGGAGCTGAAACACTCATAATGTGTAAAACAGCTGCCTGGAGGTTACAAATGGGCCCAGGGACATTGCAGGCCCAGTACTGACACTGTGAGGGTGCATGTGTACCTCCTTGAATCACGTAAAGTGTTCTTTTGTTCAAATCCATCCAGGGGGAAAACCTGGAATCTTACCCGAATTGGAGCTCCGTAGCCCTGGGTAGAAGGAGTGACTTTGCCCCCTTGGAGCTGAAACACTCATAATGTGGAATACATGACTAAAACAAGTGCCTGGAGGTTATAAATGGGCCAGGGACACTGTAGGCCCGGTTCTGACACTGTGAAGGTGCTTGTGTACCTTTTTGGACCACGTAAAGTGTTCTTTTGTTCACATCCATCCAGGGGGAAAACCTGGAATCTTACCCGACTTGGAGCTCCGTAGCCCTGGGTAGAAGGAGTGACTTTGCCCCCTTGGAGCTGAAACACTCATAATGTGTAAAACAGCTGCCTAAAGTTACAAATGGGCCCAGGGACATTGCAGGCCCAGTACTGACACTGTGAGGGTGCTTGTGTACCTCTTTGAATCACATAAAGTGTTCTTTTGTTCACATCCATCCAGGGGGAAAACCTGGAATCTTACCCGAATTGGAGCTCCGTAGCCCTGGGTAGAAGGAGTGACTTTGCCCCCTTGGAGCTGAAACACTCATAATGTGTAAAACAGCTGTCTGGAGGTTATAAATGGGCCAGAGACACAATAGGCCTGGTTCTGGCACTGTGAAGGTGCTTGTGTACCTTTTTGGACCACGTAAAGTGTTCTTTTGTTCACATCCATCCAGGGGGAAAACCTGGAATCTTACCCGACTTGGAGCTCCGTAGCCCTGGGTAGAAGGAGTGACTTTGCCCCCTTGGAGCTGAAACACTCATAATGTGTAAAACAGCTGCCTGAAGTTACAAATGGGCCCAGGGACATTGTAGGCCCAGTACTGACACTATGAAGGTGCTTTTGTACCTTTTTGAATCACGTAAAGTGTTCTTTTGTTCACATCCTTCCAGGGGGAAAACCTGGAATCTTACACGAATTGGAGCTCCGTATCCCTGGGTAGAAGGAGTGACTTTGCCCCCTTGGAGCTGAAACACTCATAATGTGGAATACATGACTAAAACAAGTGCCTGGAGGTTATAAATGGGCCAGGGACACTGTAGGCCCGGTTCTGACACTGTGAAGGTGTTTGTGTACCTTTTTGGACCACGTAAAGTGTTCTTTTGTTCACATCCATCCAGGGGTAAAACCTGGAATCTTACCCTACTTGGAGCTCCGTAGCCCTGGGTAGAAGGAGTGACTTTGCCCCCTTGGAGCTGAAACACTCATAATGTGTAAAACAGCTGCCTGGAGGTTACAAATGGGCCCAGGGACATTGCAGGCCCAGTACTGACACTGTGAGGGTGCATGTGTACCTCCTTGAATCACGTAAAGTGTTCTTTTGTTCAAATCCATCCAGGGGGAAAACCTGGAATCTTACCCGAATTGGAGCTCCGTAGCCCTGGGTAGAAGGAGTGACTTTGCCCCCTTGGAGCTGAAACACTCATAATGTGTAAAACAGCTGCCTGGAGGATACAAATGGGCCCAGGGACATTGCAGGCCCAGTACTGACACTGTGAGGGTGCTTGTGTACCTCTTTGAATCACATAAAGTGTTCTTTTGTTCACATCCATCCAGGGGGAAAACCTGGAATCTTACCCGAATTGGAGCTCCGTATCCCTGGGTAGAAGGAGTGACTTTGCCCCCTTGGAGCTGAAACACTCATAATGTGTAAAACAGCTGCCTGGAGGTTACAAATGGGCCAGGGACACTGTAGGCCCGTTTCTGACACTGTGAAGGTGCTTTTGTACCTCTTTGAATCACTTAAAGTGTTCTTTTTTTTCCACTTCCATCCAGGGGGGAAACCTGGAATCTTACCCTACTTGGAGCACCGTAGCCCTGGGTAGAAGGAGTGACTTTGCCCCCTTGGAGCTGAAACACTCATAATGTGTAAAACAGCAGCCTGGAGGTTACAAATGGGCCCAGGGACATTGTAGGCCCAGTACTGACACTGTGAAGGTGCTTTTGTACCTTTTTGAATCACGTAAAGTGTTCTTTTGTTCACATCCATCCAGGGGGAAAACCTGGAATCTTACCCGAATTGGAGCTCCGTAGCCCTGGGTATAAGGAGTGACTTTGCCCCCTTGGAGCTGAAACACTCATAATGTGTAAAACAGCTGTCTGGAGGTTATAAATGGGCCAGAGACACCGTAGGCCTGGTTCTGGCACTGTGAAGGTACTTGTGTACCTTTTTGGACCACGTAAAGTGTTCCATTGTTCACATCCTTCCAGGGGGAAAACCTGGAATCTTACCCGAATTGGAGCTCCGTAGCCCTGGGAAGAAGGAGTGACTTTGCCCCCTTGGAGCTGAAACACTCATAATGTGTAAAACAGCTGCCTGGAGGTTACAAATGGGCCCAGGGACATTGCAGGCCCAGTACTGACACTGTGAGGGTGCTTGTGTACCTCTTTGAATCACATAAAGTGTTCTTTTGTTCACATCCATCCAGGGGGAAAACCTGGAATCTTACCCGAATTGGAGCTCCGTATCCCTGGGTAGAAGGAGTGACTTTGCCCCCTTGGAGCTGAAACACTCATAATGTGTAAAACAGCTGCCTGGAGGTTACAAATGGGCCAGGGACACTGTAGGCCTGTTTCTGACACTGTGAAGGTGCTTTTGTACCTCTTTGAATCACTTAAAGTGTTCTTTTTTTTCCACTTCCATCCAGGGGGGAAACCTGGAATCGTACCCTACTTGGAGCACCGTAGCCCTGGGTAGAAGGAGTGACTTTGCCCCCTTGGAGATGAAACACTCATAATGTGTAAAACAGCAGCCTGGAGGTTACAAATGGGCCCAGGGACATTGTAGGCCCAGTACTGACACTGTGAAGGTGCTTTTGTAC